>NC_139808.1:26186694-26204194 GCF_963457635.1 Microchirus variegatus
ATTAATATAGAAAGAAGTAAAAGAGGTTTTTTTAAATGATTTAATTCTCCCTAAAGTGATTTTTTTTTGTTGCCCTTCTAATCAATGAATCTGTATCAGTATGGTGGACATATTTGTGTGGGCTTGTGCAGCTCCCTCAGGGGCTCTTTGCTAACACAAACTCCTCCTCTCAATCCCAATCTCAAGCCCATCACTCTTCCCGAGGCACTCGGCTGTCAATCTGACCCTGATCTGGGAACCCGGGCTTATCTGATCCCTCAGGTTTCCCTGGAGGACGGAGGGTGTAGAGGTGGTGGTGGTGGTGGTGGTGGTGGGGCGTCCCAGGCGAGCCGAGCCAAGCCAAGCCAAGCCGTGTCTGCATACCTCACCCACCAACCACTGCAGCCAAACTTTCACCCATGCAGTTTATTATGGGGCTGTGACATGTGAGGGGAAAAAAGGTCACACGGTTGTAAAAATCCAACAACAGCTCAATTATCCACAAATGATGGATTAAGTCTTAAAATTAGCTCATTTCAAGTAAAAATGTTGACATTAATTAAGATTCTGACTAAGTTTAAATTTTAATTCGTTTTTTAGTTAATTGAACAAATGATGAATTTCATGGTTTCAGTTTAGCTTTTATTTACTCTTAGTTTTTCCAGGTATTAAAGGTGCATTATGTAATAAATCTAAATCAACCGACTGAAATCATGTTTTGGCGTCATGTGGCGCCACCTACCGCCGTCTACCAATCGTTGCAGTCAGTAGAGTCTCAGCTGCCGAGCGACCACTGGTTGCCAGTTCCGTCAGAAAATGAAACCTTAAAGACCTCGGTATTTTGAATTTGAATGTAGTAACCGTGTTTGGCCACATTCTTACATATGGCACCTTTAAAGCTTTAAAACCTGCAGGTAAATCGAAATTAAAACTTCAAATGGTCTGTATTCCAGAATGAAGTTGTGGAAATGAACGAATACAAAGCTGAATTTATCTATTCATTCAGTGTAGTTTTAGCTAGTTTCGCTTTGTTTATTGTAATTTTAGGTGTTTGATTGTCTTAAATTGTCGTTTTTATTTTTATTTCTTTTTTAGACTTAGTTTTCCTGACCTATAATAACCCTTGTCCTGACATCACAACACAAAAAATTTTGAAACGTAATTTTTAATTTCAATTTTAACCACTTAACAAAACACTCGCCTAATAAAATCTACAGCACGAAGTCCTAAAATACACTATTAGAAATAAAAATCCTTAAAAAGTTGTTTTCTGGCGGCCCCGCAATGAATTACAGTTGATAGTTTTAATCCAGGATCTACTAAGCTTGTTAAATGTTTATTGGACATTACTGGATACAGACCAATAAGTGTAAACAAAAATACTGGGTATTTACCTGGTTTCTATATGGTGAATTTTAGTGTATTATTGGGTTATAAGCAGGTAATAAGCAGGTAGCTACAGCCCCCGATTACTAGCTATTTACCCAGTAAATATATGGTAACAGAAATGTGTTACTTGGTATTAACATGTAATTAGAAGGTAAGAACAATGGCCAAAATACTGGGTAATTACCCATGCGTTATTATATTAATGCTTAAATTACTTAAAGCTAAACTGTAGAACTGCAATCTGGACATTAAAATAAGTACAAATGAGATTTCTTTCTGTTTTTTTTCCTTTTTTTTTTTCCTTTGGCGGCCCTCAGTCCAATGTTGGGTTCCCAAATTGGCCCTCAGGTATCAAAACCTTGAGAACCCCTGTTATTGAGCATTTAGTGGCTAAAAAAACAGTTTTTCACACATTTTCTTTGACGGCAAGTGTCCAA
Organism: Microchirus variegatus; assembly: GCF_963457635.1. NCBI lineage: Eukaryota > Metazoa > Chordata > Actinopteri > Pleuronectiformes > Soleidae > Microchirus > Microchirus variegatus. Next base: position 26,188,500 of record NC_139808.1, read on the forward strand.
TGTGTAATAAACCAACCTGAACTATGAATATTATCATATCATTCTGTTTCCTCTTCTTCTATGTCAACTGGACTGAAATTAGATATACACATAATCTTATCAAATAATCTCAAATAAAAGTATGCAACTGGCACTGACCTCTGTGGTGACAAGTGAAAACAGATACTTCCCCAAACGTGTCCTGATGACAGTGTTGATATCGAAAAGGCCATTAAAACAAAGCGCTCACTTCAGAGTTGCTTTGTCAGTGCTGCGTGACAAAGTATTCTTACGTTCACTTCCTTCTTTTTTTGTTTTTTTAAAACGACAGAGTCCATCATTCAGAAATAATCTGGGAGCACAGTCTCGAAGCTGACGGTCCTGATGCTCGTCCATCAGACGCAGATTCAATTGGAGCCTTTTAATTAATAATGCCGTTTATCGCTGGGGGACATCAGGCATTCAGAGGGGAGGTAATGGGGGGGGGGGGGGGACGTTGTCGTTGGGAGCTTGTCTTTGTAATTGGGAAGTCTGATTAGGCTGTGGAGGAAGCTTTTAAGCCGGCAAGGTTATCAGTGCTTCTCCGTCAGCCTGTCATCGCCTCCTCCCTCCACGCTCTATATCCCAGCCTCATCGCTTAGAAAGTGGTTTAAAGGCAGGTTTTTGACCAGTTTAGTCGCCTCATTCGCTCCCAGGTCAACGATGAAAGACTTTGCAATGTTGTTTTTGATCGGCTTAATCTCTCATCGACACGTTAAAAGGGGATGCTTTCGGAAAATTTTGGACATGAGACCTGTTTTCCAACTCAGCCGGTGTGATGGAGACGTCAATGAAACTGTAAATAAAAACTATAATGATAGAAGATATCGAGTTGTAAAAGAAAAGTAAGGTTTACGACAAAGATGAATGCATGTCGTAGCACTGCACCGAGGAAGAACGAATCGAATGCTTTTGAAGTTGCCAAAAAGAAAACGTTAAAGGGATATTTTCCAACTCAGCCGGTGTGATGGAGACGTCTGGTGATGTTTTCAAGAAATTTCATTCACTTCTTCTAGTTGTTCTAGAGTTCGCTGATGCTATGGCTAGCGCAAGTCAATCATACAAGTTAGCATGGCATTTAAAACACTCATACCGACTCCACAGTGCACCCGAGGCAAATCAATTGTAACGGCAGACTATCGACGTACATATCTGTGTTGATAGAATGTTTGAAATAAAACCAACCTTGCAATTTGAAGGATTTCAATGCTAGCTCGTACCATTGACTTGCGCTAGCCATAGCACCAGCGAACTCGGCAACTAGAAGAAGTGAATGAAATTTCTTGAAAAACGTCTCCAGACGTCTCCATCGCACCGGCTGAGTTGGAAAATAGGGTCTTATGTCCAAAATCCCGAACCATCCCTTTAACGTCTTTTTTTGGCAACTTCAAATGCATTTGTTGCGTTCGTCCTCTGTGCAGTGCTACGACATGCATTCATGTTTGTCGGAAACCTTACTTTTTTACAACTCAATATCTTCTATTATTATAGTTTTTATTTACAGTTTCTTAGTTTTCATGTTTGCATGAACAAATAAACACACACACAAAAAAAACCCTAAAACGACTGAAAATTATTACGTTATTATTTATTGAAGGTATTGCTGCTGTTTTATATGCTAATGCCCCAGTATTTAAGTACTTTTTTGTCATTTTTTTGTTTTATTATAGTATTATTGAGTACAAATCTAATTCTGCAATATTTACATTGATTTACCTTGATTTCTTCAATAATGTCTTCCGTCTTAATTCGGTAAACTAAATACATATCCATAGACCATATAGTGTCAGGTGACAATCTTGAGGGTAGCTTTTCTGATAAAAGGCAGTCAAATCCACTGGTTAAACATAACGGTTCTCATCAGATTATACGTTTAAACACAATTACGCAGAAATAAATAATTTGATACATAATACATTACGAGTTCTTTAAAGGCGCCATATGTAAGAATGTGGCCAAAAACGGTTACTACATTCAAATTCAAAATACCGAGGTCTTTTAGATTTCGTTTTCTGACGTAACTGGCAACCCGTGGTTGCTCGGCAGCTGAGACTCTACTGACTGCAATGATAGGTAGACGGCGGTAGGTGGCGCCACATGCCAAAAACATGATTTCAAATCATCAAAACATGATTTGCAGTCTGCAAAATATATTTTTTTAGAATGCAAATATTTTGTCCGTACTGTTGTTGTTGGTGAGTTCAGTTTGTTATATGAACATTATTCCTGAATCTCTGTGACATATTAGGAGGATTTTACGGCCAGTTGATTTAGATTTATCACATAATGCACCTTTAAGGCTGGGTTTCAAACACAATTAGTCATAAATATAATGAATTATTCAGGTGTTTTGAGGACCTTCCGTTACAAAACGAGTCATTTTCATCGTCAGTAAGGCACACGGTGGTGCTGTGGCTAGCGGTGTTGCCTCCACAGTCCAAAAAACCTTCAGATGAGGTTAAGTGGACACTGGATATTGACTGATTGAGACTGAATGGTTGTTTGTGTCTGTGTGTTGACCCTGTGATGGACTGGTGACCTGTCCACGGTGTCCCCGCCTTTCAGCCCACGTCAGCTGGGATTGGCTCCAGCGTCCTTGTGACCCTCGTGGAGGTCAAAGTAAAAAAAAAAAAAAAGGATATTATAAAGATCATGAACTCTTCTCTTTTATAGACGCTAAAGCCTTAGACAGGGGCGCAGCTTGTGAACAGGCAAGGCAGGCAACTGCTTGGGGACCCCGAGCTGATAGGGGGCCCCCCCCCCCGACACTTGGAGCCTGAGGGCTGTTTTTACTGAAATGTGCAGTGACCAGCCGCCTCCCCGTCCCCCTTAAACAACAATGGGCGATTTGCAATGACATCTCGGTAGGAAACCTCCCTAAAGGGGCCCCACCTCACTTTAACCTGAGTGAAGTTATCGTTCTGCAAGTTGGAAAATGAAGAGGATTATTTCCAGTGTAATGCATATCTTTTTTACTCAGTTTATATATGTTTATTTCCAGTTATGTATATTTTCACATACTTTTTAATTACAAGGTTTTTCCATGTTATTTCATTCATTTAAAAAAAAGAAAAAAAAGAATTTGAACTCATACATTTTTCGTTGGTGTCAGATTATTTAAACCATAATGGTGATGAACACTGGTTGGAAGGAAGGGCCCCCTGGGAGTTTTTGCTTAGGGCCCCTACAGACTCTAGAATCGCCTCTGGCCTTAGAGCAGATCAACAAGTGGGAATGTTATTCATCGTGTGTTTTTAGCGACCGCATCAAGGTTAGACAGAAATCCTGTGTATATTTGCCGTAATTCCAGTGTGAACAGAGCATCGTTCCTGCTCGGATTCTCCCTCTCTTTTGCTGCATTCAACAGGTGCACGACACTGAATTCCTCCGCTCAGCTCAGCTTATTATACTAAATATCTCAATACATAATGCATTTGTTCAAGTCCCTGGTGGTGGATGATGGTGCGAGACTCTGACTTAATTCTGCAGAAAATGAGGCTCAGCACTCGCAGAGGTGGACAGCTCCTGTCTGGACTGATGTGAAAGGAGACGTATTGATCCCAGCAGGCTGCGCTCAGAGGCCCCTAATGCATTTACACTCTGCTCTATGCTAACCTCTTCACATTCTGTTTGTCCCTCTTAATTACATCCACGCCATAACGGATCCATACAAGTCAATGACTTTCTCTTGCCCCCCCCACCCCCCCGTTTCCCGCCTACCCCTGCGCCCCTCTGTCCTCTGGGATCCCTGGGGTATTTCCTCTAACGGCAGTGTTTGTCAGGCCGGTCTGGTGTTGACATGGCTGATGTGTTTTGGGTGTGCACTGATGTGTTCTTTCAAAAAAAAAAAAAAAAAAAGATGATTCAAATGAACCAATCGTGCATGAGGAGAAACACCCACAGATGTCAGCTGAGGCTTGGTGTTGTGATGTTTGTGAGGGCAGCTTTTGCTTTTATTTGGTAATTAACGTTATAGATGACGATGTGATTCACGCTGGTCAAATACAGAGCGTTTATGCTGTTCCTTATCAGAATCACCTTATTATCCTGAGAAATTGACAAAGTCATGAAATATGTGTCTGGGGAATTATTCAGTTTTTTTTATTGGGTCTAATTTCTCTTAGCATAAACCTCACAAAATGCTGCAAATTTTTGGGCTATTTAATGAAATTCTCACAATAATCTCAAACAGTGAAGTCCAATTCCTTGCTTAACCCTTAATCTTAACCCTCAATCTCAAAAATGTGCGCTCCCTCTAGTGCAAGTGCTGTCCCGATTGAGGGGCGAGTTTAAGGGCAAGTTTTAATCGCCCTCAATATTGAGATTTTCCGAGACCACCCTTGGGAGCAAGGGCTACCCAGAATGCATTGCGTGTTTTCACATAACAAAGATGGCAGCGAAACGAGTACGCAACAGATTAAGTATTTTCTTTGTTAATAGAGATATACAAATGATGAAAACCATTGTATTATCTTAGTTTAGGCCCATATTATGGATTACTGACGTCATTGTTGCGTAACATTTACTTTTATTTTACGATCTTTTGTCAATAGCCGGCCGGTGCGGACAAGCGATCGTTTGCTATGGTTTTGGCGCATGTAATCGATTGGGGGGGCCCCATGTGGCCCCCGGGCTGCCAGTTTGAGACCCCTGGTTTACAGTCATTTTGGATGGTTTTGTGTGTATGTAGACTTTTCAGTTTTACGGAAAACCCTTTTTTACGAGCAAAAAAAAAGACTCCGTACATGGACGTTTATGTTTCCATGTGGATGAATGGGAACGTCAGGGCTCAACGTGGAAGTGTGGAGATTGAATTAGGGATTAGTAACAGGAAGGTTGGCAAACTGTGCTTTTTTTTATTGTCGTGAAAAACACCGTCCGTCACATCAAAACAATATTTTTGTTAGCGTAGGCCTTACAAACGTGTCTTCCCTTCTTCCTCCCTCCATCTCCGTCGTACAGTTTGCTCTGATCTCCTCGACAAATCCCACCCAGTCTCAAACTCTTCACCCCACCTTCACCTCCTCAGAACTCTGTCTTCAACTCAAACTGTATATTCTTGCGCAGCCCTGACCTCCGCTTAACCCCTCATTCTTGAGAAGAGCGCTGCTTTTATTCTGCAGATCACGCTCGGCAAAAAGGAAAAGGTTACTGCGAGGGGGGGGGGGGTAAAAAGACTGATAGTTTAAATTAGCTCCACTTATGAAACCATGGAACACACATTCAGATGACTAAGAGCAATAACAAATGAATCATTGTAGATAAAAACAAACCCAAGTTTCTTTCCATGCAATAAAACACATTAATGTCCCATGTGACTAATATCTAACGGGGGAGATAATGGTGTTAAGGGGTTGTGCCAGGGAGATCTGTGATCTTTGTCTGCCTGTTTAGAAAAGACATGTAAATCTTCAGAGAATAGTCTTAAAAAGTGACACTGGAGAGAGTCAGATAAGCGGCTCAGGGAGTGTGGGCCCGGGACAATGAGACGAGTGCTTACATACCGCTCTGTTTATGACAGTCATCATTCAAACGCTTAACCCGACACTGTTAAACACATTCGTTCTCGTGTGTATTCAGAGTCGATTCAAGAAACTTAAATTGTCACTAGGGGGCAATTTGAGTTCTGAGAAGTTACATATAATGAAATAAAGATTTGATAAAATAAAGGATGTAGGGAGTGTTTACATAAGGTCCAAATGGAATAAGGTCTATACATCGGTGTAAAGTCGTGACATAGGTGGTTTATCTAATATAGTAGTTAGGTACAGTATGGTACGGTTTGGAATGTGAAGCTTATGTCGTAAAATGTCACGTTACATTTGAAACACAAAAGACAACAAAGGAGGCTGTCCAGCAGCTTGTTGTTTTCCCCCCACTCAGTTTTTTTCTATTTAGGCATTAGGTACCTTGCTCAGGGGCAAACCCTAGCCAATTCCTTTCCTCTTAGTCATGGGCTGTTGTGGGAGGAGCTGGTTTAGCTCCACCCGCACTGTATCATAACATACCGTAATGTAATGTCATGTAACGCACCATAATATACCGTAATGTAACGGATCATAATGTAACGTAAAGTAATGTAATGTAACGTTACGCATCACAACGTACCAACGGAACTAACGTAAGGTATCATAATTTATCGCAATGTAACGTGTCATAATGTAATGTAACGTACCATAATGTAACGTATCATTACGTACAGTAATGTAACGTATCATAACGTACCGTAATGTAATGTACCATAATGTAATGTCATGTAACGCACCATAATATACCGTAATGTAACGTATCATAATGTAACGTACCGTAATGTAACGTTAGGCATCACAAAGTACCAACGTAACTAACGTAAGGTATCATAACGTATCATAACTTACCGTAATGTAACGTATCATAATGTAATGTAACGTATCATTACGTACAGTAATGTAACGCACCATATTGTAATGTAACGTACTGTAATGTAACGTATCATAACGTACTGTAATGTAACGTACTATAATGTAATGTCATGTAACGCACCATAATATACCGTAATGTAACGTATCATAATGTAACGTAACGTTAGGCATCACAAAGTACCAACGTAACTAACGTAAGGTATCATAACGTACCATAACTTACCGTAATGTAACGTATCATAATGTAATGTAACGTATCATTACGTACAGTAATGTAACGCACCATATTGTAATGTAACGTACTGTAATGTAACGTATCATAACGTACTGTAATGTAACGTACTATAATGTAACGTATCATAACGTACCGTAATGTAATGTAACGTACTATAATGTAACGTATCATAACGTACTGTAATGTAACGTAACATCAAGGTACCGTAATGTAACGTACCGTAACGTACTGTAATGTAGCAACATGTCTACGGCTAAAAAATAAACAGTATTATGTGAATGACTCGTATACTGTGAAACAAATACAAATATGACAGAAGTGCTGTTAACGCTAAAAGTAGCCGTGTTTGTGTAGTGACAGTCGTCGTGGAATCCACGCTGAGGTGAACGTGAGGTTGGTCTGAGTTTCCCCTCAGTTGGAGTTTCCAAGTTGTGACCACAAATAGAACGCAGCATATGAGTTAGGAGAGAATGTGTATGTGTGAGTACTTACAATAAACTTATTGTAAGGAGTAAGAAGTGCTCATGCATTGCTATGAATTCCATTAAAAGACCACTGTGGAGCATCTTTGTTCAGATCCAACTATTTTAAAAGTAATGAAGGTCACACTTTAATGTGACCGTTCTTTTAGTAAAGCACATTTTTGCATATCAAAATAAACCTCTCTATTTCATCTAAAAATGTTATTGGCTGAGGAAGAAGCTGTAACAAGATAAGAGCGTATATTCTCTTCATGCTGTTATTGTTTTGTCTGTGAGGAAAACGAATGTGGGCCATTTCTGTTGAGTTATTACACCGCACTTCCCAGAAATCGATCTTAATCATCGTGTCACAACTCTTTATTTTATTATTATTATTTTTTATGTGTCTTATTTACTACTCGTGGAGGACAGAAGTAGACGATTAGATCATAGAGAAAAACAAACGGAACACAAGCAACAACAGAGAGGAACGTAAATAAATGTACAACTAACTTTGTCCAGCTGGTGTGGACTCTCTTAACTCTTTAAACGGCTCAAACTTCTCCGAGGTGCAAGTGTTGTGTCGGATTCAATGGTGACCCACTTTAAAAGATGTCATATGTAATATTTCTGCATTCAAAATAACTACAAACCACAAGTGGACTACTATACCCTGTATTGTGTTGCTTTAAAAGTTCTATTTAAAGTAGCAGATGATTCATTTTTGGACACCTTTTAATGACGTCATCCGCTTGACTCCGCCCTCTTTTAACTAAATATGCCATGATATTCTTATAGTTGGTTAACAATTTAAAGTTTGTGTGATCAACTGTTGTGTGGTCTATGGAGACACATCCACAGCCAGTCTTGTATAAAGTACCAAAAAGTAGGATAATTGAGTAAAAGTACAAGTATCTCACCAGAAAAGGACTTTGGCAGAAGTTGAAGCCACTTGCGTAATGTAATGTAACGCACCATAACGGTAATGTAATGTACCATAATGTAACGCACCATAATATACCGTAATGTAATGTACCGTAATGTAACATATCATAACGTACTGTACCATAACATACCCTAGTGTAACGTATCATAATGCACCATAATGTAATGCACCATAATATACCGTAATGTAGCGTACCATAATGTAACGTATCATAACATACCATAACATACCGTAATGTAACGTAATGTAATGTACCATAATGTAACATATCATGACGTAGTATACCATAACATACCATAACATACCGTAATGTAACGTAATGTAATGTACCATAATGTAACATATCATGACGTACTATACCATAACATACCCTAATGTAACGTATCATAATGTACCGTAATGTAATGTAACGCACAATAATATACGGTAATGTAATGTAACGCACCATAATATACCGTAATGTAGCGTACCGTAATGTAACGTATCATAACATACCATAACATACCGTTATGTAACATAACGTAATGTAATGTACCATAATGTAACATATCATAACGTACTGTACCATAATGTACCGTAATGTAATGTAACGCACCATAATATACCATAATGTAATGTAACGCACCATAATATACCGTAATGTAGCGTACCGTAATGTAACGTATCATAACATACCATAACATACCGTTATGTAACATAACGTAATGTCATGTACCATAATGTAACATATCATAACGTACTGTACCATAACATACCCTAATGTAACGTATCATAATGTACCATAATGTAATGTAACGCACCATAATATACCCTAATGCAGGGGTCACCAACGTGGTGCCCGCGGGCACCTGGTAGCCCTCAGGCAGCCAATACGGTGCCCGCGGGCTCACTTCACTTCACCTCACTTGCATGTATCCGTATGATCTGTCAGTAAAATATCTTTGATATTGTTTATAAAAACTGGTAATCGTTAGGAGTAAGCACTGGAATGAATGTGTATGCAGGTGAATGCATAATATTAATCATTTAAATGGTAAACAAAAAAAATAAAATGTTAATGTGGTAGCCCTCCATATTATTCGTTACCCTTCAGGTAGCTCTCATCTCAAAAAGGTTGGTGACCCCTGCCCTAATGTAACGCACCATAATATACGGTAATGTAATGTAACGCACCATAATATACCGTAATGTAATGTAACGCACCACAATATACGGTAATGTAATGTAACGCACCATAACATACCGTAATGTAGCGTACCATAATGTAACATATCATAACATACCGTAATGTAACGTAGGATAATGTAACATGTACATATGTGTCCCAGTCTGTGTCCTTGAGAAAGACACCATGGCTTAAATATTTTACTTCTTGTACTCGAAGTACATTTTATATCAGAAAATGATTTTGATACTTAAGTACAGTAAATGTCATACACTTTAAGACTTGTACTTATGTAATATTATATATAAAAAAAGTGACTTCAACGTCTACCAAAGTCATTTTCTGGTAAAATACTTGTACTTTTACTCAAGTCTACACTTAACCCCATGTTGCAGCGTCTTAATGTGTATAAAAGATGTGTGAATGGGTGAAAACTAGAGTAAGACTAGAAAAGCTCTACTAAATACAGACCATAATACCAACTCTTCTTCTTCTTCTGATTTTATTTGGTAGTAGCAAAGAGCGTTAGTGGAAATGCAGTGGAGTAAAAGTACACGATTTATTTAGGAAATGTAGTAAAAGTAAAAGTTTCTAGACAGTACAGATATGCGAATTATGTACTTGGTTCGACTAACAAAGTATTTGTACTTCATTACATTACAACACTGTCCACATCCACAGATGAAGCAGTAAAAACTCCTTATTTCCCCCGTCTTTACTTCTGATTTAATCATGAATGTTTTATTTATCGAGACGACTCAAGATTAAGATCATGTTTTCAGCGCGGCTTCAGTTCTCTCTGTACTTGTCTCAGCAGGTATTACAATGAAAGCAATTTTTTAAAATAACATGTAAGAGAACAAACTAATATTAAATCAGCTCGTGACTGTGTTCCAGAAGAATTTTCTGAAAGGTCCCCGACGTCAAGAAGTGAATGATAACGACACTGATTCACTTTTTGTTTTATGGAAATGAGACGCGGTTTCCTCACAGTCAACATGGGTCGGTGGTGGTGGTGGTGGTGGTGTGGCGTGGTCTTAAGTGGTCGGACCAGGGAGTTCTGTCCCGCGGCCCATCCGTTGGCTGGTTCCTAATCCAGTTAGGGGTTGAGGGGGTCTGGCGTTTCCCGTCTTGGCCGAGCAGGCTGTTGCTAAATGAGGTTTTCACTCGCCCCGGGGAGCCGAACTTTAATGGAGCCTTTCAAATGGAATACGTAGAGTGGAGGAGAGACACAGACCAGTGCAGAGGAGGAGGAAGGACAGGGATTAACAGGTAATCAGGGAATCCATCGACGAATCAAACGTAAATCTGAGTCTCTCGCAGATAATCAATGACAAAGCTGCTGCATGAATGAGCTGTTTATATACTAGTGCAGTGCCCGTAGGGAGTATGTATTCCTATTAGGGATATTAATCTTTGGGTGGCTCACGATTTGATTCCGATTCTTAGGGTCACGATTCGATTCAAAATCAATTCTCGATTCAAAAATTGATACAATGCATAGTGCGTTAAGGCAAATTATGGCATCAAAACAATGCAGTTTGTATAAGATAATGTGATCACACAAAGGCAAACTTAAGACAAAACATTCATTCATTCAAAACAAATAAAAACTTACTTGCTGTACAAAAAAAATACCTTGCATAAATAAAAGCTTAGGCTAGCTGCCTTTTTCTCCCAGAAGTTACAAAAATAAACAGTACACAAATAACACAAACTGTTTTTTTGTTTTTTTTTTCAAAAATAGAAGCTTAAAAAATATCTATTTTTTTAATTTTATGAATCGATTCAGAATCGTGAATGATTAGAATCGCAATTCATATGTGAATCGATTTTTTTCCCCCACCCCTAATTCCTATAGTGGGAGCTGAAGATTTTTCAGTCATGGTAATGCATGATAAGGAACGTAAAGGCTAACATAATATTTACAAACACTGCAACCTCATCAGGCACAACACAACTCAAATACGCCTTGTAAAGGCGATTCCAGCGTGGCTGACGGTCACAAAACAGCTAGCCACAGTAATGCTAATCGTCGCCTCCGTTAGCCGCAAAATAGTAGCATGCTAATGCTAAATAAATATGTGCTCACGTATTGGTGAAACACCATGTTCTGCGTTGAGCAGCGTGAAATGCTGACGCTGCCTACCCGCTGTTGACACTCTGACAATCCCGCCTGGTGTAATGTGCTAGCCCAGCGTGATAAATCAGTGAAAGTGCAGCGCGAGCAATCGGCGAAAATTTAAATTACTCAACAAAACGTGAAAATCGAGGATGCACACCATCGGGCCATGCTCAACCCATATCCAAAATCTTAGGGCAATCTGACTAACGGTCAGCGAGATATGCCCGTGACAGACACACACACTGACACAACTTACTTTATAGATAGATAAAGTGTTCTTTCGATCTATTAGAAAAAAAATTAATTTACCTTCCAAAATTTGTAAACAGAGAGACTTTCCTTATAAACCATAAAACTGCACATAACTAACGCAGTTCAAATGATGGTTATTTAAAGAGTAATCATTTACTGGCAGCCACAACATTAAAACTGTAAAGGTCCATTGTGTAGGAATTAGTGACATCTAATGGTGAGACTGCAGATTGCAACAAATGCTAGGGAACTACGGTGGCCTTCACATGCCAGAAAGTATGTCGTGTCCATGCTAATAAAATACTTGATTATCTTTATTTTGAAGTGATTATACACTGGTATACATGGGTGGAATGTTCCATTTCTGCCCCCGCAAACCCTCTGACACGTTTCACACTGGACCTTTTTGAGGGACTCAAAATGGAGGCGGCCGTGGTTTTCAGTGCACTTCCTGTTGCTTCTAATACCAGAGGCGCCATTGTGCGTATATGATATTTATAATCCGTAGCCTGCTGCCGCTGCTCCGTCGTACCCTTTAGTGCGGGTTAGAAAATAGCTCCGTCTGTCTGCGTCACACAAACAAACAGCCCTCCGCTCCACTCCGCTCCACTCCACCCTTTCCCACTGGGTCCATGGGATGGGCAGTGTGTGTGTGGACTAAGGGGAAATGAGGTAACACACACACATAAATACACACACACACATAGAAAACACAGTGACAGTGTAGCACCATTCAGGCTTCTGTTCGCCTCTGTCCATCAAAGCTGTCAATCTCGCGGTGCGTCTCTGTGCCCCCCCCACCCCCCCGGTCCCCTCCACCTCCTCCACCTCCTCCACCTCCTCCTCCCCGGACCTCGACCCACCTTTTAAGGCCAGGAATATTTGGTCCCTGCCAGTTGCCATGGGAACCATCCAGATGTTGGCCTCTGATTAGCTGGCGACGGTCAAATGAAATCAGAAGAGGTGTGATAAGATCATGGGGCGACAGAGACTGTGGTGGGGGGGGGGGGGGGGGGGGGGCGGTGGTGGCCGCGAGCAGGAGGCGGGGGGAGTGATGGGGGGGGAGTCCATAGGAAGTCATATAAAAATGGTTTACGCTCACACATTCGTACGCTTTCATGAGATCCACAGGGGGAAACTGCTGTTTTTCACCATTTTTCACTTTTTATAATCTTAAAAAAACCAAAAAAAACCAATTCTCACTCGAAACAATCACAGTCCGTGTGTTTGTTTTCTGAATTAAAAAAAAAAAGTGTGTCGCGCACATTCAAAGTGAGTGACAACGCGCCACCTTTGACTCGTCCACTTTCCCCCTGGGGAAAGTGGAAATAGAAACAAATCCACAGTTAACTCCACTCTCTACACAGAGAGGCCGATGCTAAGGGACCTCTGTACGACTGTGAACGTGGAGCTTTTGCACAGTTTTAATCGCTTTGAGTTTATTTAAAGCAGGAACAAAACATATTAATGAACATATACATACATGTAAATATGCAAGATTATAGCCAAACGGCGAATTTCCATCTTTAGTCGCGTTGGCAGGTCGACGTCAACAACATAGGAGAGTAAAATCGATTAAAACAATAGTAACAACAAATAGAACGGTTAGCCTTCATGAAATAATTACAGAGAGAGAAAAAACACAATTGTACAAAGAATAAAAAAGAAAAACAATGAAGAGTTTAGTGGATCATGAAACGCACGTGCACCACACAATACACTCAGGTCATAGTCTGACTAAGACGGGGCAATCGGACAACTTGCTAAGTGACCTATCTTCGCAGGGTGGTGCCGTTTCTCTCTGTAAGCTAGTGCTGAACCCGCTTCCTGTTGACCTTTACATCACAGAAAAACAAACGGTGAACAGTGAGATGGATCGTGCCGTGGTTCTGTATGTTTTGCACCTGCTGCGCGCGTTAATCCCGATACGAATTAGCGCAAAAGACGCCGCCACAGTTTATAGAAAAGGAAAACGATTAAAGAAATGGGAAAGGGAACAAACAAACATTGTCTTCTTCTACTTCCAGGTAAAAGAAAGGTCATTTGTTGTGCGGGCTGACTAAGCGTATACATGCAGGTGTAATCGGACTATGAATCGCGTTATCCAGGTATGTTAGTCCGACTAAGACTAGCTCAATTTTAGTCGGAATAACGTGTTTACATGACATACATGACACAAGAAAACCTCAAATAGTACCTAAAACTGCGTTCCGGGAAACAGAAAAACATTTATTTCAGGTGAGAAACGGCCACTGTTTCAATGTTATTCAGCCGCAACAACAACAACAACAACAGTCTTTCTCTCTCGGACGCCATTTCTCACTGTAGCCAAAAGCACAACAACCTTGCGTAGCGACCCCTACTGATCGGGCGGGAAATTGCACTGACTATCCGTCACCACGACGGAGAACTACGAAGGCTGGAGGGGTCTCCGTGGTTACGCAGTCGGATAAGTATTATGTGGCCTTTAGTCGACTCGACTAAAATCGGACTTTTAACATTAGCATGTAAACGAGGGGGAGGGTATCTGTGTATCTGTATTTGTACAAATAAAATACCAGTTCCAAATGAGAGCCAACTCAAAGAAGGATGCAGGGACCATCTATAAAATGAAAATATGCATCATCGTATTGGACCCTTTGGTCCTATTGGAGTAATTAGTTCACAGAATATGACGATGTTTGATTTTAGTGGTGTAGTGTTTTTTTTTTACATGCTGCAAATGTGCGTGCTGCATTCACTGTCCTTCTCAGTGTCGTACTTTACAGTACGAATCACACTTTCTGTGGCGAGGCGGGGAGGATTTAACTCACTTTCTTACGATATTCCTCAACATAGCATTAGCATTACAGCTAGCGGTCACCTCCCCCCACTTACGCAGGGGAAACCCTGACGTTACGCGAGTCTGAGTTTGCAGGAAATGTTGTGCTTTTTTTTTTTTTTGTTGCTTTATTTGATTCCATGGTTGATAATGAGGCTGCACATTAGAAATGGTTCAAACTCTCCTGTCTCCTCTTTACCTGTCCCACAGACGGAGGAACCTAATCGCATCCAAAGTCCCATTTCCTGTCAATGAAATTACATTAAACATCTCCCTTTAGGTCCTTGTCCAAAGTGACCCCAAAGTCACAGTGACTGATAAGGGTGCTAACTAGGTAAAGGCTGAAGCACTCACTCCCCCCCCCCCCCCCACAATGAAGGGAATGCATGAGAGGGAGTGTGTGGCTCCGCCCCCCCTGCTCGCTCCATTTTCCAATAAACTCGGGGGCAATCTGATCAGCGCTGCTTTAAATGGGCGACTTGATGGCAGCAGGCTGCATTAGCCGCTAGTGTTCTCCCAATGCGATTAGCCAGAGACAGTGACAGTTCCCAGCCACACACACACACACACACACACACACACACACACAATGCATCTCTCTAGCCCTTACCTTAAAGGGCCGTTTCGCCAATTTTTTTTCCATTTGGTCAAGTGTAGAATAAACTTAAAACATTGTCTTACAGCGCTGGAATATTATTTTTCTTACTGAAAATCCTTTTCCCATAACAATTATTATAATTTACATGGTATCATTTTAGTGGGCTTTTACTTTCTTTGAAGGAAGTGACTTTGATTGATTTTTTTTTTCAAAACCCAACTTCCAACCCTGTTGTTTTGGGAATGAGACGTGAATCTCACAGTGGTCGTTTGATTATTTATCTCTGAAATTTAGTAAAAAAAAAAACGGAATGCTTAACCCTAACCCTAACTTTAAAACCAGGACTTAATCCTTGAAAAAGTCTGTTCAAGTTGCCAAAATGTCCTCATAAATATAGTTTTTTCCTGATAATTTTCGCCCATTTTTTCCACTTGGTCAAGTGAATAATAAACTTAAACATTCTCTGATAGCGCTGGGCTAATGCTAATGGGCTTTTATTTTCTTTGAAGGAAGTGACTTTGATAGTCCATTTTACTTTTATTTCTTTCAATCCCAACTTCCTCTGTTTTGAGAATGAGTGGACTTTTAATGATCACATGACACATTTATCTCTGAAAATGAGTAAAAAGGACGTTAAATATAACAGTATCTACAGTATCTACATATCCCATGT
>NC_139808.1:26206694-26231694 GCF_963457635.1 Microchirus variegatus
CATTATTATCTACTAATTCTAGTCAAAATTCCTCAGCTTGTTTCTAAATTTACTCCAAGTACCACCAGAGGAAGCTGGCGTACCACTGGTGGTACCCGCACCCCAGTTTGAGAACCATGGGCCTAAACAAAGCATCATCCCTGACCTTAACTATGACCAGTTGATGTCTAACGCCAAATTTAACCTTCATTTTTAATTCTTATATTTGCCCTAAACTTAAACAGTTCCTCAGAAATGAGGTTCGTTCAGCCTCATTAGAACCAGGTTTTGGTCTCTATAAGGACTGCTGACAAGGGTCTGTGTTTATATAGCTAGATAGATGGATATCTAGCACGATTGATGGATAGATAGCTAACTAGCATGCTAACTTGTAAGATAGATGGATAGATAGTTAACTAGCAAGGTGGCTGGATAGATGGTTAATTAGCATGCTAAATAGCAATATAGATGGATAGATAGTTAACTAGCATGCTAACTTGTAAGATAGAGGATAGATAGTTAACTAGCAAGATAGATAGATAGATAGATAGATAGTTAATTAGCATGCTAAATAGCAATATAGATGGATAGATAGTCAACAAGCATGCTAACTAGCAACATAGATGCATAGATAGTTAACTAGCATGCTAACTAAGATAGATAGATACAAAGATATCTAACTAGCATGATAGATGGATAGATAGTTAACTAGCATGCTAAATAGCAAGATAGATAGATAGATAGATAATTAGCATGCTAAATAGCAATATAGATGGATAGATAGTTAACTAGCATGCTAACTAGCAACATAGATGCATAGATGGTTAACTGGCATGCTAACTAAGATAGATAAGAAGATATCTAACTAGCACGATAGACGGATAGATAGTTAACTAGCATGCTAACTAGCACGATAGATGGATAGATAGTTAACTAGCATGCTAACTAGCACGATAGATGGATAGTTAAAGAGCATGCTAACTAGATAGATATCTAACTCGCATGATAGATGAGCGATAGTTAACTAGCATGCTAACTAGCATGATAGATTGATATCTATGCCAAAATAAATGTAAAACACACACACACGTTTGTATAGCATTCATAGTGAGGGCATTCACTGACATAATGCATTCCCTATCCCTTTACCTTTACCTTAACCTAATTCCTAACCCTAAAACCAGGTCTTAACCCTGAAAAAAGCAATTTTTTTGGGGTGTCAGAATGTGAGGAGCAGCCAAAATGCCCTCACTTTCTTAGGTGTTAGTACAAGGTTGTTCGGTCCTCACAAAGACACCCATACAAGAACACATCACAGAGAGAGAGAGATCTAGATTCAATGGTTTTCTAAATGTTTAACGTCGGCTGATTTGTCCTGACGTCATCCAGGAAACTTGATTTGTTTTACATTATCAATGTTCACTTCGCCTTCAGGAGCCAACACTGTCCAGGTTTCTTTCCATTTTTCCACCATATTCCAACTGCGTGTGCATCCATTGCTGCGTTACTATCATATCTCGCTTTGCGTTTGCTGATAAACTCAGACTCGCGGAGCTTCGTCAGCACCGCGTGAACTCCGTTTGACAATAGTTTGAATGTAGCGTATACTTTATTTAAAAAGTTATCCACGAAAAGCTTTACACTGGCTTTAATCTGGATAGATAAAAAAAAAACAGACCACCAGCTGTTCTTTAGTATTTTATGTTGGGAAACATGATTTTCTTTTTTTCTACCTGACGCCTTCAGATCCTGTGGCTGATGACGGATTGCGGATCAGCCTGTTAATTTAGCCCAGATAAAGCCTCTCATGTGCGCTGAGGTAGATTACTGTAACAGCAGCGTTTCTTCATCTTTTGATCTTTTTTTTTTTACTGCTGCATCAGTTCATTTGCATGTGTCACAGATACAGCTTTATTTAGGCCACTTATTAATGAGAACAGGAGGGATTGGAGATGCTAAAAAACCTGAAGCAGATTAGCACGCGCATGCGTTTATGACCACACTGTTGTGTGGGTGTGTGTGTGTGTGTGTGTGTGTGTGTGTGTGCATGTGCATGTGCATGTGCATGTTCACATCCCATAATACTGCAAGTACATTGACAAGTAGGGTGTACAAATACACCTTGAACATTGAACGTTAAGTACAAGTAGAAATATGTAAAGTTAAAGTGAAATTACCCGCTCATTGTATCCATGTAATGGTTTAATACATCATTAAATTTGCCTGTACTGCATATTTTGGAGATTGGACACACTTACATTATCATATTTAAATTCATATTCAGTCTTTTATGGATCTTAATCTCTCTGATTATTGATTGATTGATTTCAAAATTGACAAAAACAATGAGCCCATGCACTGCAATGCTTTGCTTAAATGTAGTGAAAGTAGAAATTATGGGTATTTATTTATTTTAGAATATCTGGGAGCATAAAATGCAAATTTTTCCTTTTCTTTTATTTAAGATATAGAATGTTTCTGCATTTAAAATATCTAAAAAAACTACAAGACGTCATTTTAGACGTGTCCCTTTAGGGGGAGACTTAATCTTAATCTTGTGAAAATTTAAAGATGCTTCCAAGGCTCTTTTAAATCCATGGATGCAAACGCCAATGAATTTGACAGCCATAAAAACAACAAAGCTGAGACTTTTGCATCTGTAAAACATGTAGTTTTTTATATTCTTGGATGTAAAAGTGTGAATATTTTCAAGTTCTAATCATAAAACGTGTACACTACCGTTCAAAAGTTTGAGCTCACTTAGAAATGTCCTTATTTTTAATGGAAAAGCACCTTTTTTTTCAATGAATATAACATTAAATGAATCACTCTATACATGGTTAATGTGGTAAACGACTATTCTAGCTGCAAACGTCTGGTTTCTAATGGATAGTATGTGTACATATGTGTATAGAGGCCCATTTCCAGTGTTCTAATGGTACGTTGTGTTTGCTAATGGCGTTAGAAGGCTATTGGATGATTAGAAAACCCTTGTGCAGTTGATTATTTTGAATAAAAATCATCATTTCTAATCTATCTAATATTTTCTATTCATTTTGCAACACTTTTGATGAATGAAAGTCTGACTTTTAATGGAAAACACAACAAAAATTGTATCGTGAGCCCAAACTTTTGAGCGGTATAGTGTGGTAGTCACGCAGTTGAACACAGGTGTACCTGATGAAGTAACACGAGTAATATACGGAAAAATAATGTGACAAAAGTGGACGACGCAGCGACACAGAAACGCAAACGCTGCCCCATCACTGACGGACTTTAAACGTCCTCTCGGGACTTTGTCCAGATCATCCATGAGATGAGAGGAAGTGGGAGGTATTGTTCTTCCTGCAGCGCTAAGCCCCTGGGCGATTACCCTGTCAGGAGGGAAAACTCAGCGGCGGCGGCGCCACGAACCAGCGCTAAAACCAAACTGATCGCGAAAAGAGAGGCCGATTTTTACACTTTAGATTCCTCTCATCTCTTAATGCGGCCGATGAGGCAGATGGATAGATGGTCAACTAGCATGCTAACTAGCAATATAGATGGATGGATAGTTAACTAGCATGCTAACTAGATTGATCAACAGATATATATCTAGTATGCTAACTAAATAGATAGCTAGATATCCAGCTAGCACAATAGATGATAGCTAGTTAACTAGCATGCTAATTAGCAAGATAGATGGATAGTTAACTAGCATGCTACCTAGATATATACATAGATAGTCAGCCATCTAACTAGCACGATAGATAATAGATAGCTAACGAGCATGCTAACTAGCACGATAGATGGATAGTTAACTAGCACGCTAACTAGATTGATCAATAGATATATATCTAGTATGTTAACTAGATAGACAGCTATCTAACTAGCACGATAGATGATAGATAGCTAACGAGCATGCTAACTAGCACGATAGATGGATAGTTAACTAGCACGCTAACTAGATAGATAGATAGATAGATAGATAGATAGATAGATAGATAGATATCGATTTATGCCAAAATGAATGTAACCCACACACACACACGTTTGTAAAGCATTCATAGTAAGGGCATTCACTGACATTATGCATTCCCTATCCCTTTACCTTTACCCGGACCTAATTCTAACCCTAAAACCAGGTCTTAACCCTGAAAAAGCAATTTTGCTTCGCCGCGCTCAGATGTGGCCGATGTGGACTTTGTCTACTTTGTCCAGATCATCCGTGAGATGAGATGAGATGAGAGGAAGTGGGAGGTATTGTTCTTCCTGCGGCGCTAAGCCCCTGGGCGATTACCCTGTCAGGAGGGAAAACTCAGCGGCAGAGGCGCCGACTGCCACGAACCAGCGCTAAATCCAAACTGATCGCAAAAAGAGAGGCCGATTTTACACTTTAGATTCCTCCCCATCTCTTAATGCGGCCGATGAGGCAGTGGCATCTTCCTCGCCTTCTCCCTCGTCTTATCCGAGCGCTGCTTTTCCCTCCTCCTCCTCAGCTGGTGGCGTCAAACTCCTTAAGCTTGTGCTGCGGGGATAAGACTCAACGCCTTGTCAGGCCAGATCAATGTGATTTTTACAATGCAGTCCAAGAGAGAGGGGCCCCCCCAAACCCCCCCCCCCCCCCATCCACCCGTACAGCCGAGCGTGGCTAAACAAGCCAACACAGCCACTTCCTTGTGCTCAAGCACCGCTCAAAAGTGACTCTTACCACCTCCCGTGTATCTGGTTCACTCCAAAAAGAAGAAGAAGAAGAAGCGATAGCGCATATCTAACAACAATCTGGTACACAAGACCTGTCAACTGCATCTCCTAAATCTGACAACCTCACACATACCTGCGCTATCTCTGGCCCTCATCTCTCTGAATACCTAATTGAACTCCTCCATCGGGTTATCTTATCTGTTTTTCTTTTTTCAAAAACACTCCTCAGGACAGTTCTTCAAATTCCTCTCGATGTCAAAGCATTTCTTTTTTTTTTTTACCCCTACAGCCGCAAGATCACCTGAGGATACGTGGCTGTTATCTCACTCAATCATGCACCTTTATATGTGTGTGTGTGTGCAGATGGAAGAAGTTATAATAATTGTTGTCCTCCATTTTAGAGACACATACAAACTGACTCCACTGACGACCGTTGCATTGGTCTCACTCAAATATCACTCAAATATCAGTTTTCTTAATCTCTAAATCAGTCTGACCTCTGTTTGACCCGAGCTAACTCTAACGGAAAAGCATTTCAGTCATTTGTCGGAGTATAAACAAGGCCTCAAGTGACTCGCACTAAGTATTTCTTTTGTTTACCTGTTGTGTCTTTGCACCGTTTGCCTTTGTTGGGTATTTTATTTATACAATATAATGCACTTTTAACCCCTTAACCTAACCCCTAATTTATAATTTCAAGGCAACTTGCTGGAATAAATTTTTGAGTTTACAGCCCAACAAAAGATCTTGAGTTTTTGAAAAAGTTCCCTCAACAAATATTATTTAGTTAAGTTAGTGTTGTGCCAACTCAAAATTCCAAATTTTACTTTTTAATACAGTTTTTACATTATCTGAACAAGCCAAACTGTTTGAAAAGAGAATATTGAGTTGGGACAACTCTAACTTACAAGTTTGTCTAACAAAATAATATTAGTTGGTGGAACTTTTTTTTTTTTTTTTAAATTGAGATCTTTTGTTGGGCTGTAAACTCAAAAATCAAGTTGACTTGAAATTTTGAGGTTTTTTTTTTTTTACAGTGCAGGCCAGAGAATAGAGACTGTTTCATACACAGATGGAATATCCAGCATTTTCCATACATTTAAAGCAGTTTTGAAGAAGTGGGTTTTCATGAGAGATGGAATAGAATAAAACGGAATGTTTCTTTATTGTCATTTGTGCAGAAATGTCACACAATTTAAAAATAACAAACGGTTAAAAGGAAGTGCAAATGTGCTCTATATACACACACACGGGGATAAAGGGCTTTGAATGTGGGGAGGGGAGCGGCTGTAAGAGAGACCTGTGTCACCTCAGGTCAGGTGCTCGGTCCTTGTGTGGAGAGACGGTTGTCATCAGATGAAGATGAGCGGCTTCTTAAAGGGGGGAGTGGTAGTGAAGCAGTGAGGTAAATGGAGGGGGTGGTGGTGGGGTTATGTGGGGTTTTGTAGGTCAGGAGAAGGACAACACTTTATACACAGAAAAAAAACCCGCTGCCACTTCATTTAAAAATGCTTAAAGGGCCCATATTGTGCAAAATCAACTTTATAATCATTTTAGTACTGATATTTGGGACTCAGGGGGCCATACCAGTCCCCAAAATGTGAAAAAACAAGACTGTTTTAGTGGTTCCACTTAGTGTATGTATAGGCGATAAAACACGCGATTTTTAAACCTCCCTCAAGAGTGCAGGCGAGGGAGGAAAAGTGGCTGCACAGCGGAGCACAGTGTTTTACACAAACTTCCAGCCTCAGAGGACTTGTGTGCCCGGTGGATATATTTTATTTATGAAAAAAATGTTCACAAGCTTCACAAGCCCTTTGTTGTTGATCGTGTATGTGAATTCCTATGCTAGAAAAACACCTTGAATGCACCAGTTACGTGCCGCTGCAGTTAGCGAGTGACATGTGTGGATCAATAATATGAAGAGCACGGGTTTGAAAGCACTGCAGAAAGGTGTAGATGTTGTCCTACATTTCTTCTCAACCAAAGGCTGCCTTTCTGTCGTGTTTCCACGTTCTCTCCTCATTATTGATCCACACACGTCAGTTGCAGCCGCATTAACACTGGTGCATTCGAGGTCTTTTTTCTAGCATAGGAATTTACATACACGCCGCGCCACGCGGGCATAATATGGGCTCTTTAAAGATGAGGAAATGTGAGGCTGCAGTACCACTGTTGGAAAAAGAGGGAGACAGAGAGCAGGACTGCAGCAAAAACCAGCGAGGTGTTTGTGTACAGTTTGTCATTAAAACCGACACCAACATATTAAAGCTCCCATAGAGTGGTCCTGTTGCACATATATGTGAGTTATGGAGGTCTAACTTGCATACATTAACTTGTTTTTATGGTCAAAAACCTCCTAGTTGCTGTAAACGAGTCGATAAAAATCTCTCCTTACCGACGCTCTCCTCAGCCGTGGTGTTTCAGACTGAAATCTCACCCCCAGACGACAGAGTGTGTTGTGATCGGCCAGCCAGCGTTAAAGCCTTCCCAACTGTCTTGTGATTGGCCAGTACCCGGAAGTGACATAATCAGCACACCCGCTCTCAGAAGCGCAGCTCCCCCCTCTGGAGCGGTGGATGCACTGCTACTCATTATCAAAACATTGTTTTAACAGTGTTTAAAAATAGCTTCTTCACGACTCCCCGCCGCAGTCCCTTTGACGACCTTTGACCCGGAGTCAGAAGACACTGTCGTTCGTGAAACACCTCCACAACGGACGTTATTCTTCTTCTGCGGGTCAATGTACGCAACCGGATGTGCCCGGACTAGTGCCCGGAGCAGGAGGATCCGCTGTTCAGGAGAACCGCTGTTTACGTAACCGGACCGGGTTTTTTCAGAGATCTCGTTGAGCCCCGAGATTACGATAAAACACAGCGTTCTCAGCAGTGGCTGAACTGTTGGTTTCGAACCCACCAGGGCTTCATAAACAAGGTAATGACGCAGATACACACCAAAAAAAAACAGCGTTAATAGGAACTTCCGGTCTAGGTCCACTTTAAAAAATGTTCTTCACAATAATGTTCTGTTCAAACACTGACGATCACTTGCTTTGGTCCCCACTAAATGTGACTGTTTGGTTTGGTCCATTGGTTTCAAAGCAGAGAAATCGAATTTAAACACATAAAAACTTGTTCTACTTCAGCCAGGTGGTTAGTAAGTCATTTTCCTTTACACTGACAGACTATAAAATGGTTCATACTATGTTTTTTTTTTTTGGGGGGGGGGCAGAGTAAAACGCGCCTGGCCGCGACACAGTCAACGATCGTTATTCTAGTACATAATGCGATCGTTTTATTGCATTTTTGTCCCGTGAAGGATTGAAGAAGAAAAGCGTTTAATTGGAAACAAAGCTCGGCAGCAGACCGAGTGAAGGTAACAGGAGAAATGAGAGGGGAATCTCGCCCTCCATCAGAGCATCCAGCTGCAGGATGACGTCCTCCTCCCTGCCAAGTCCTATGACTGATTTCCTGTTTGGGTTTGATTATCATATAGAGCCGCACCAGTATATCATCCCCTCCCTCTGCACTGCTTTCCTCTCCTTTAGTTTTTTTTACGAGCGACAGTCGGGAATAAAGAAGAGCGTAAATCTCCGTCGGTAATAAAGCTGCTACAGGCCCAATGTTCCTTGCTAATGCTGGTTCTTCTCATCGCAAATTTGTACATTTTACAAGACAAGCATCAAGTGCTTCCACTAAGTCATCCCCAAGTGTCGGCTCTCAATCCAGCTTTGAGAGAACGGGGAGATCCCAACTCTCTTTTTGACTCAAATACAACATTGTTGGTACGTCTATAGTGGAATGTTTTCAATTAAAAACGACGATTTGCGTCCAGATGAACAGATTAGCTCCAGTTCTGAAGTAATCCGTCCATACTAATGTACCTAAACACCTATGTCAGGTGACCACTAATGGCTTTCGGCGCCATCTTTGTTATGGCAAAACACTCAATGCATTCTGGGTAGCCCTTGCTCTCAAGGGTGGTCTCGGAAAATCTCAATATTGAGGGCGATACAGCCCTTAAACTCGGCCCTCAACTTAATTTTTCTGAGAATCAGGACAGCACTAGAGGGAGCGCGCATTTTTGAGATTGAGGGTTAAGATTGAGGGTGGACAACAGGTATATCAAGAACAGAATGTCTGCTGTTGGGAGAATTTTGCCCTCGGGCACTTTCACTTCTCAGTTTGGTAAAGTTTAGGCAACAAAGCAACTTGGTTAGGTTTAGAAAAAGGTCACGGTTTGGGTCTGGAAAAAGAACCTTTCACAACTTTAACCACGAGCGAGGGCTTACTCGCAGAAAAGCCCCGAGGGCAACCTTCTTCCATTTGACACACACACACACACACACACACACACACACACACACACACACACACACACACACACACACACACACACACACACACACACACACACACACGCACACACACACGCTGCTCCCTTCTGCCTGACCACATTCCTGTAAAGGGCGATAATGAATCTTAGGCAGGAATCTGAGTCTTGTGGTGGTAAAGCAGCCTGTGGCAGAACTCCTTCTATCCCCAATAAAGTCATCTCTGCATGGGTAGACAGGAGAGCCCTACACCTCCCTGACCTCCATCCATCAGCCAAAGGGGAGCGCCTGCCTCTGCTCAGTGAACGGATCCTAAATCCATCTGCCCAGGGTGCACACACACACACGCACTCATCAAGCAGCATCTAACTTATTCAAGACCTACAGGTGTCAAAACATGCACTTAGCAGGCTCCCAGTGTAAAGCCCACAGCTATCTAATCAGTCAGCGGTTAGATAATGCTGTCAAGTGGTCGTCCATTCAACTCCCGACTACTTAACACTCTACAAATCCCCTTCTCCACGCTAACTTACGCAAACCCGAGCGAGTCTGCCTCGACTCAGGAAGTCCCCGAAGATGGCCGTCGAGACGAGCGCGGGCAGTTCGAGCTCACCCGAGAAACGAAGCGCAAGCGTCATCATACAAACCGCGTATTTCCGCCAGAAGAAGAGAAAATAACAACTTTGAGGTTGTTGAAGTTCCCCTGAGAGGTGAAGACACCACCTTTTATAATGTTGTCCTGTGATGGAGACCTCTGGAGACGTTTTCAAGAAGTTTCCTTCAGTTCTTCTAGTTGTTCTAGATTTTGCTGATGCTATGGCTAGCGCAAGTCAATGATACAAGTTAGCATGGCATTAAAAACACTCATACCGACTCCACAGTGCACCTGAGGCAAATCAATTGTAACGGTGTAGACTATTGACGTACATATCTGTGTTGATAGAATGTTTGAAATAAAACCAACCTTGGGATTTGAAGGATTTATGTCTCAGCAGCAGCAGCAGCAGCGCGTCATACTTCCTGTTAGGCTATGGCAGCGGCGGACTGATTCCGCTGCTCCTGAGAAAGTAGTCCCTCAAAAATGGATGATTCATGCGATGCGAGGTTAGTTTTTTTTCTTCGTTTTTGATATGCACATCGATAGTCTAGTGTTTTAATCGATTTGGCTCGGGTGCACTGTGGAGTCGGTACGAGTGTTTTTAATGCCATGCTAACTTTTACCACTGACATGCGCTAGCCATAGCACCAGCGAACTCGGCAACTAGAAGAACTGAAGGAAATTTCTTGAAAACGTCTCCAGACGTCTCCATCACACCGGCTGAGTTGGAAAATCCCCACCTCGCCAGACTGTTCCATTTTTTCAAGTTAATGATAGTGTTCTCTTCAAGTTTTTGCTGCGTTTACCAAAACAAAACTTCATCAGTGCCAGTGATATTACACATTTCTGTAAGCTTGTTTTGGTTCTTTAGAGCATTGCCATTGTGCTATTGCTTTGTGGGCAAAGTGAGAAATGTTAAATAAAGCAACATAAAAGGTAAAAAGATGAAAATGTCTTGATTTTACTTTCAAGGTATTAACATTAATGTTTTTTCAGAACTCCATGTAGGATGTTTCTATATGTAAATGTAAGCACTGTGGCAGTAGTAATGCAATATTTAGAAAATGTACTCTTGATACTCAAGTACTTTTACTTAAGTAGACATCTAATTGTAGTACTTTTACTTGTATTTGAGTCAAATTTAGCAAGGTGTATCTGTACTTTTACTCAAGTAATGAAGCTGTTTTGCAATTTTCAAAGTAAAATGCAAGGCTATGGATTTAGCCTAAATCTGTTGAACTACACAAAGTGTGGCAGATAAGAACAGGAAGTGAGAGAGAGATAAATGTTTCCTCCTTTCCTCCATGACCGGAAAACCATTTTTTATCTTAAGGATCAACTGATAAACAAAATGAATTACACTAAATATTATTTTTAACCGTGGCCTAATATAACCCATGACCTGACACAACTCCTCAAGCAAAAAGAAAATGGCTCCCCGGAGTATAATTTAAGATAAACGCTCAGATGGTCATTTGACCAGTTCGTCCATGTTGGGTCAGACAAACACAGACGTTGACTGTTGCCACGGTGTCAGAGGCCAGAGTCTGAGTGTTGTGCAGGAAACCCCTCCCACATGGAGAAAAAAAACACCGTCTTTTTTAACAACGGGAGCAGTGGAGTAATCTGGGTTTCCTTCATGTCATCACTCCCCAACGGTTGATCACGGTCTTTTTCTCACAGGGGTGGGACTGTGGGAACCACGCTGTCACTTCCTGTGCCCGCGGGCCTCGGCCAATCATCATCAGATAAGAGCCGCGGCTCGGGCCAATCGGCGGCCGGGCCGCTCGGGCTTCTCATGACGGCGCCGCGAACGCGATAAGGACATAACTCGCCAGAGAGAGAAAAAAAACGTCTTGATCTCGATCGACCTGACCTTCTCCCTCCTTCCCACCAAAATAGTTATTCGGAGACAGGGTTTCTTTTTGTCTTCGCCGCATAATTACACTGCCTTTCATCTGCCCCCCTGTTCCCCTTGACCCCCTACTCTGGGGTCAGTGGCCAGGATATCCCACTCTCCTCAGGCCAATAATGTGCCTTTTTAGGGTGGATGAAGAGGGGCATTCATGCCAGGGCAGACAGGAGAGCAGCGAGTAGAGTAATCACTCCATCACACTCTGCCCCCATCTGTCCCAGCTCCTGCACCAAACACCCAAACATCTCGCCTCGCTCCCGACATCAAAGACCTGGACCCGGACTGCGGACTCGGCTCCGGCACAGAGGGAGACTGTGTCGCCGGCCAGGGGGAAAAGAACAGTGGTTAACCAACGCAGTCGCGATTGCTGTGGAAATCCCCCCCCTAGACTTTAACCATCACATCACCTCACATCTGCGGAAGGAAATGAGATGACAAAGGGTGAATTCCAATTCCTTGCTTAACCCTCAATCTCAAAAATGCACTCCCGCTAGAGCAAGTGCTTAAGGGCCGAGTTTCAGGGCTGTATCGCCCTCAATGTTGAGATTTTCCGAGACCACCCTTTGGAGCAAGGGCTCCCCAGAATGCATTGCGTGTTTTGATATAACAAAGATGGCGCCGAAAGCAGCGAAACGAGTACGCTACAAATGAAGTATTTTCTTTGTTAATACAAAGAAACAAACGGATCGTAATAAATAATCCTGACGTAAATGTGTTCTTCTTCTTCTTTTTTGAAGTTGACAGACTGGACGCAGCTTTCGCGTTATTCTGCCCCCTACAGTCTGAAGACGTATCTGCATTTAAGGGGTGTCCCATTTCTAAGTGACAAAATAACCCTCAACACTTGGTTTTGAGGGTTAGTTAAGATTAAGGGTTGAGCTTGAGGGTTAAGATAGGAATTGGAATTGGCCCAAAGATTTAGAGGTTTTAGCGCGTACTAAAGCTACATCTGTGCTACTGCCTTTTATTTCCAAATTGTTCTGTGGATTGTTCTGCAAATGGCCGTAAAAAAGGAACCATAATGCACGTCGTGATCCGTATCCTGTGCGTCGTATGCTTTGCACATTAATTACTTGTACTTATAGACAACAGGATATGTAGGCGGACAAGGAAGTCAACAAGGAAGGACGATGCAAGAGATGAAGAGAAGGATAAGGTGGAGATGACGAATGTGCGGTCGCACTGGGCTAGAATCTATTCAAAGAACTTGAGCTTTTTTGAGTTTTAGAAATGACGCTGATGATGGAGTTTTAGAGTTCTACAGAGACTGCCTTTACAAATGAATACGATTTGAGTCCAGATGAGTTCATATTTCTGCTCCATATAAGAAAAAGATCCGGATTCATATTTACACACCTGAAAATACACTCTTGAAGTTAAAGGTGCCATATGTAAGAATATGGCCAAAAACGGTTACTACGTTCAAATTCAAAATACCGAGGTCTTTTAGGTTGCGTTTTCTGACGCAACTGGCAACCCGTGGTTGCTCGGCAGCTGAGACTCTACTGACTGCAATGACTGGTAGACGGCGGTAGGTGGTGCCACATGCCAAAACAATCATGATTTCAAAACACAAACATGATTTGCAGTCTGCAAAATATATTTTTTAATGCAAATATTTTGTCTGTACTGTTGTTGTTGGTGAGTTCAGTTTGTTATATGAACATTATTCCTGAGTCTCTGTGACATATTAGGAGGATTTTATGGCCAGTTGCTTTAGATTTATTACATAATGCACCTTTAATTTCCATCTTTGTACCGTCTTTGGTAAAGTTTCCCAAACTTCTACTAATGACAAACCATTCAGAGCAGTGAGGCCTCAGTCACATGTTGGTCACACATACCTGCACAGGCCCATTTCCACTCCAGTAATTGCAGATTTGTCCGAGTTTACCCTGATTTGTACGTCATTGTGTTCCTTAAGCCGTGGATTACACCGGGGGATCTTCCTGCGTAACCTCAAGCAAGCATCCATTGTTAGCCTCTCCCTGACATAATGTCGTCTCTGCTCTGACCAACATAAGAGCATGCGACCAACTGGACAAGGAGAGTGAGGAGCTACAAAGAGCGTGTGCAGTTAACGTAAGATAAGATCGTCCTTTATTAGTTGCGCAATGTGGAAATTTACGTTAGTCGAGCAGCAAAGCGAGCGTATCGCATAAGTCACGTTCGCGCAAGCACGATTTGCATTGGTCCAATTACGCAACGGTCTGTGCTAACGGAAAAATTCCAGCGGTTTCTGAAAGCTGACAAGTTGCACGTCAAAGACATCATAGGGTTATTACGGTAATTTCACTCGCGAATCAGCGTCTTTGTCGCCAGAGAAGGAAAAAGTGGGAAAAAATGCCTTCACATGTTTTATATTGTTCCATATTTAACCACCAACCATCTGTTGTTAATGCACTATTTTTTAGCATAAAGTAAATTGACAATAACTGCCTAATATTGAATAGGCAAAACCACTTCCAGGATATTGTCTGGCAATTTTCTGGTTAAAACAAGCAAAAAACCATTTTGAGCCTAAGGTCTTAAAGGTTTAAAGGTAACAAATAATAAACATGCATTTTTCACAAAAAAAATATTATTAAGATTATAAATAATATAAAGATTATATCTCTGTTTTTCTGCTCATCCAGACTAAAATACAGGTGAAGATTTCAAAATAAAACCAGTTGCCAGTAGTGTTTTCAACCCTCTTGAAAACACAAGGTTGGTGTGGATGGCAGCCGTTTTTTGACAATGATAATAATAATAATAATAACATAATATGACATAATATGACATTATGTCCATGTGAATCGAGAGGAACTTTCCAGTCACACGTATGAAACATAGGTTCATATTGTTCTCGAACAGCTATAACATGAACTGGTCTCTGGACGACTGTAGTCGGGTCGCGTCAACAATGTGAACGTGTCACGGAGCACACAAAGTGTTGCAGCGTTTTGTCCGGCGTGTAAATGTCTGGTTTTACTTCACTGTAAAACGCCTGCAGGGTTTCACTCTCTTGACCCTGCGTTCAAGGAATAATAAGCAAAGTGTGAAGTGTGTCTCGTCTTGAAACGTTCCTCCAAAAAGGAACTAGAGAGTGACTGGAATCCTGCGCTAAAACACTCCACACATACCTGAAAGTGGAGAACAAACATGTAGAAAATGTTGTTGTTGTTTTTTTTTTTTTTTTTTTTATCTGAAGGGGTTTTTTATCTCTCGAGGTGTGGAAAATACCCAAAAGGTGCGAAGACGTCAGGAAACAAACGAGTGTGTCGTTACTGAGCTTCTATTTTTAGTTTGAGTTTACCACTTTCCCACGACGAGCTCTTTTAAAAAAACCGAGAAAGTAGTTCATAGTGTGGAGCTGAAGGAGAATCTCTTCCGAAGAAAGTTCTTTGGCTAAAATGGTTCTAAACGAGGAGACGATAGAGGAAAACTATAGTGTTTACTATTGTTCTGGCATCCAAGCTAGCTAGGTGCTAGCTATAAATAATTATGGCGCTAGCCCTACCTAGCTTGGCTTGTACGGTATCTTGATGCTTACATGTTGGTCGCTCTGTTCAGTGTCTTCCTACTGAACTTATTTAAATTATTAGACTCTTTAAGCTAACAGAGCATACATTTAGGCTAGCTTTACACGACAGCGATATGAACACAAACCGCAAAAGTGGCGTTTACGTTCCCACTTTTTATTCCGCGCTCATCTAAACGCGAAATCTGGGTGGAAATCTGCAGGCGCTAAAGTGTGTGAAATTTGATGTAGTATGCATGCCAGTTGGCGCTGTAGGCCACTGTCATAGAACAACGCCAGGAAAAATTGCTGAAATGACTCCTGGACATAGTGTCCATAATGCGCCAGTCTTCACATTTTGAAGACTGATTGACTGACCTGAGTTTTGTGGCGCGTTGGTTTGTCTTTGAGAAATTCCACTTTGTACAATTTCAGTCAGGCCAAGATTTAGTTAGTCTGATTTTAGTTGGGCTAACACAAAGGTTTGTTTTGTTTGTAAAAAAAATACTGATGGTGGCTGATAATGGCTAAGCTAGTTGCGGTTTTAAATGTCTATATGGACAAAAAAAAAAGAACATAGACAATGTAATGATGGACGTAGTCTTATGGTTTGATAAGTGAAGCCTAAAACAGAGGAAGCAATTTGCAGTTAGCTAAACTAGCTTAACGGCAAAAAGAACTCCGTTTGAATGGAAGTCTATGGGAAAATGAGCTCCTTCTTGATTTATTACTTCAGGAAACATTTTAGTTGTGGTTAAATGTCTATATGGACTAAAAACAGACCATAGACTATATAGTAACAGATGCAGGTGTATGGATGCAGGAAGGAATTCATACCATCGACTTCATAATAATGGACGTAGTCTTAGGGTTTGAAAAATGAAGCCTAAAACACAGGAAGGCATTTGCAGTTAGCCTCCAGGGGGCGACTGCTAGCTGGGAAAAATAATTCCGTTTGAATGGAAGTCTATGGGAAAATCAGCTCGGTCTTCCTGATTTATAACATCAGGAAACATAGTTGATGTTTCTCTATCATTAGCTCTTTTTCAATTATTCTTCAAATGTGTCGATTTCGTAATTAGTTGTTGTTTTAAATATCTTTACGGACAAAAAAACAAAACAGACCATAGACTGTCGTTGTCGTCATCAACATACTGATGATTTAACATAGTGCGTTGAGTGGTTTTGCTTTTTTTCGAGATGACTGTGATGATTATTGGTGCTCAGATGTTATGTTCTGGACGTTTAAAGGCAGCATTTAAAATAAAAATAAAAACACAACGTAATGATCCACAAAAGACGACCGACGACAGAAAGGCCGCGGTGCTGCTGCCGCTTCATCGGCTCGGCCTCGTGCAGCCAGCGGCGGCCTGCAGCCTCCTCTGCCTTTAGAGTTTCACTGTGATCAATAGCTGGATTAATTACTGAAAGGGTGGGGGAGGGGGAGGTGGAGGGGGGAGGTCGTCCGAGCCCCAGGCAGGGGAGGGTTTCACAAGGTGGGGGTTAAGACGGTGCTGACAGGCAGGGAAAGCTGGAGGGATTTAAAAGGCGAGCTGGAGTTGGAGAGCTGTAAGAGCTGGAGAGGGAGCTTCTATACATACCTCCCTCCCTCCGTCCAAACCCCACCCCACCCCGGGTCACCTGGCAGCACGCAGGGCGGCGGGCCGTCAGATTAGGATCTGAGAGGGGGAGATAACGAGTTTATTGCCCCCTGGACAAGGCTGCTGGAGCCAGGGATAGAAGGAGGAGGCCAGGCCGAGCAGGCTGGGGCGGGAGGCTGAATGGTGATGGTGGTGGAGGAGGAGGAGGAGGAGGAGGAGGGCGTTTGTTTGTTTTAACCTGGGGGGAGATCGATGCAGCCCAGCCAGGGTCTTTATGAAAAGAGCTGCCCCAGCAGGGCCGTAAAACACAGAAGCAGCATGGTTAGAATACCAGCGACAACACTCCAGCAACAGTTTACAGAGGCTCATCCATCAGGGCCTCCACACACACACACACACACTCACACACACATACAAAGACCTGCATGTGTTCACACACACTCATGTGCAAGAAAGCAAGCGTCGCAGATCGACTGTGTGAGGAACTGACGCCTTTCCAGCGCTTCTCCTAATTTGCGTGGGCTTGTGGAGTAAATTCACGTCTGCGTCTGAGGAGTGCGTTCGCAATTCCACCTTCTCATCGATCAACACCGATGCGTTCCTCGCGCGTTATCTCCCGAGTTATTGGAAATGGGATAAGCCCGACCGCCCCCCCCCCCTCCAACTCACCCTCTATTTCTATTACGAGCAAACACAGAGTCACGCAAGAAATCTATATGTATTTTCACAGCGCTGTGATCTCTGGCTCCTCGCTGGATTCCGCGCACGTATCGCGGTCCCCGCCTGTATTAGCTTTTGCGTGTCTGCGCCGGGGCTAACGCTGCAGCAGAGATAAGGAGCTCGAGCGGATATGAGAAATATGAAAAATAGCACCGTGATAGGATGATCAGTGAGAATGAGCATCAGCCGCCGACGCCGCCCGCCGCTGCCGGTGACAAATGGCACCGAGAGCCAAAGAGGAGAGCGATGCAAAAAAGAGCCGAGGACGGAATGAGACGAGGAATCTTTGCTTGGAACAAACGGGTCAATAATAAACTCCAGATATCAGTCATTTAGGGAGAAATGCTGCAAAAAAAACCATATTGTTTTCTCTATTTTATACGTATTCATGTGTCAGGTTATCTATGTGGTCCGTACGCATGGGAATAGAATAGAATTTTGCTTGTTGTTTGCAATTTAGGAGGCGGAAAATGAAAAATCTCAAATTGGTGCTTATTTCCTTTGTCGTCCATTCATTCTGCCTTTTCCTGACATTCTGATACACATCGATGGACAGTTTCTGGCACTTAATTGCTCTTTAATATTAAGAAATAGGTGTGAGATGAGTGCAAAATATATACCCAATAACGTGAAAAACGAGCTAAATAGCTAACATTAGAATGCAAACATCTAATTCTAAACCAACAACGTGGATTATGTTGTGAAAATGTGCTTTTTATTCATGCAGAAGCTGCAATTCGAGAGCCCTAAAATGTAAAATCTCTTATGTTTTTGTGTGTTTTTATATTAAAGTGCTTATTTCATTTGTCCATCATACATTCTGCCTTTTCCTGACATTCTTATACAAGTCGATAGACAGTTTCTGGCACTTAATCGCTCTTTAATTCTAAGAAATAGGTGTGAGGTGATTCCAAAATATACCCAGAGAACATCAAACAATATCTTAAATAAAGTAAAATATTAAAGAAGATCTGGAGAAACGGTGATAATAAAAGTGTGAAAAATGACATTTGTATGCTGTAGCTGTAAAAACATGACTGTGCAAACAGAAAAAAACATGGATTATGTTGTGAAAATGTAAATTTTTTCTGCAAATTTATGAATGAATACAACATTAAACCAACGCGACAATGATGGATATGAACAAAGTGCAAAGTCATATTTGTGCGTTCGTGACATAACGGAGAGTCGTACAGTTTTATTGCTGTGGTTTTTTTTTAAAGCTCGGGACACTGGAAATTGCATTCGGGAGTTAATATTTCACTTTATCATAAATAAACTGTTGAGATCTTTTACTATATATACACTACCGTTCAAATGTCTGGGGTCAAAAGTCAGACTTTTATTCGTCAAAAGTCAGACTTTTATTCATCAAAAGAGTTGCAAAATGAATAGAAAATATAGTCAAGACATTGACAAGATTAGAAATAATTATTTTTATGCCAAATAAAACAGTTGTCAGCTGTGCTAACATCATTGCACAAGGGTTTTCTAATCATCCGATAGCTTCTAACGCTATTAGCAAACACAATGTACCATTAGAACACTGGAAATGGGCCTCTATACACCTATGTACGTATTCCATTAAAAACCAGACGTTTGCAGCTAGAATAGTCGTTTATTACATTAACAAATGTATAGAGTGTATTTCTGATTCATTTAATGTTAGCAAAGTGCTTTTCCTTCAGAAATAAGGACATTTCTAAGTGAGCCCAAACTTTTCTATATTAAGCGTAGCCTCCGTGCAGCCTTTTTGCCATTTTGTTACATGTACGACCGATAAAATATGTATATTTTCACCAGGGCTGACACACTTTAAAAGTTAGAGCAAGTTTTACTGCCCCCGATCATTATTTATAATCTTGTCAATGTCTTGACTCTATTTCCTATCCATCAGGGCCGGCATAAGCGAACTAAGCCACTGTCTTGCCCCACCCACCCTTTTGCCGCTGGTGCATACGCACAAACGCTCCCTCAGTCAGGGTCTGATAGTTTTGCTTGACAGAGCCTGTTGTCAGACGAAGGAACGCGGCTCAAACAGTCAGCCTTGCACCCTGTTTTTGTTCATGAGAAACAAATCAGAGGGAGGATGATAACGGTGATGACAAAGGTTACGTACTGCGGCTTTAACTGTGCATACAGAAACACACAGACTGTCAGCAGTGTAGTAAACACAATACGTGTGTGTGTGTGTTTGTGTGTACTGGCGTTACTGGCGGCTCGCGCACACCGAGAAGGGAACACGATCAGGATTATTATTATAGCGTGAAAATACTGTTTTCAGCTGTGCTAACATCACTGCACAAGGGTTTTCTAATCATCCAATAGCCTTCAAACGCCATTAGCTAGATTCATTGCTTTTCCTTAAAAAATAAGGACATTTCTAAGTGAGCCCAAACTTTTGAACGCTAGTGTATGAATACTACTTTACTTTTGTACCAACGAAGAAACAAGTTCATGCCATCTAGAGGAGAGGCTGAAATTTACAACAAAGAACTGCTCCTCTGCTCACCCCCTCCCTTCTCTGAGCGCTACGGCGTCCGCAGCCGGTCAAATGTCGTCCTTGACGTCTTTCTCCGTGTCAGCAGATGAGGTTCGTGAGGTGAGGGAGAGGGCGAGCTACCGCGGCCGTAGCAGACGAAGCGGAGAGAGAGGAGGCGGGACTTCCGCTACAAGTAAAGAGACGCTTGATTTGTTCTCTCGCGTTTGTCCTTACAGGCTCCCGTAGAAACATGGCGTCTCGCTGCTAACAGTGGCTATGCAACCGCGGCCCGCGACCATGTTATTTTACATGACTTTTTGAAACACTTATGAAAATGAAACAAAAACTATTATACAGGGACTAGACAATGCAGGAGCACATAATATGTATAAAAAAAGTGGATTTTGGGTTATATAAACCCATAAATACTACAGTGTCCCTTTAAGGCAACGACGACATAATGATAATAATAAAGTTCTCAAGTTAAGCTGAACGACGACAGACGGCGACGGGGCAGCGTCAAATTTTTTAATTTGAACTAAAAGTGCTACTTAACATATCTCCTCGCACCGAAGATATAAGAGATTAGATTACACACGGGATAGGTTTCAGTTTTCGGGGCGCGGACGATTGGGGAAACGAGCAGACATCTGAGAAATGAGATGAATGGCAAGGATTCTTCTGAATCACACACACACACACACACACACACACACACACGTTAGCCTCAGCACACTCGCGCACTCTAAAGGGTTTTCGGAGGCCCTGCGGAGCGGCACGTGAGCGGCCCTCTGTCAGCTGTGTTTGCAGTCAGGCAGGCGAGGGGCGCCAGAGACGGAGAGAGTGGCGACCCAAGTGAAATGGGGGGGAGAGCGGGGGGAAAGGCCAAGGCCTGGAGAGCAGAGAAAAGAGCAGCCACAAAACAGCTTTACTCCAGAGAGAGAGAGAGGGAGGAGGAGGGGGTTGTTGGAACAATGGCCCTTCAGCTGCAGGTGCAATGGCTAAAGCTGTGTGTGTGTGTGTGTGCGTGTGTGTGTGAGCACTCTCTTTTTTTGTGTTAATTGAGCTGATTTGTTGTCTTTTCTGTTCTGCAAGTTTAACTCACAGCTGATTAACATGTGGCCTTTTACGTGTGTGTGTGTGTGTGCAGAGCAATGACACCGCCTCACACACACACACACACACACACACACACACACACACACACACACACACACACACACACACACACACACACACACACAGAGACAGAGTGTTAACTCGATTTGCACTTGTATGGAGGAGCACACACACACACACACACACACAGAGAGAGCGAGCAGGGCTGGTTAACACGTCTGAATAAAGGCTTTTTATGCGGCGACGTGTCGTCGTCGTCGTCGTACAATTGCGAGCGCACAGAGGCGTCGCTCAGTCTCTGGGTTAAACAGCATATTCACAGGATTACGACAGGCTTTGCACTGAAAAAGAACTGTACACTGTTACAATAAGCAGTGACAACGCAGCCGTGACGCTACGATGCGGCGACAAAGCCAATTATTATTATTATTATTATTATTATTTAATATATGATAAAATGTACAATTCCACAGAATGTAGTTCATTTTTTTGTGTGGAACTGCAAGTATGAGTTATAAGAAAATAGTAAAATGGGTGTAATATGCACCAAATGCTGTCAAAAAGGTTCTACAAAGGTTGTATGAAGGTTGCGTCAAAGTAACATGAGCGGAAACCAGAAATTGTGTGAAAAGTGAAGAGTTTGTGCTTTTATTTCCATATTTTACTAAAGTTTCCGTGTCATATTCAAACTTGTTCTTATTGTGTCACCTTTAACTCGTGTTTTGTCCATTTTGCTTTGTCTTTTTTTCAGAAAATACAGACGGCCTCACAAAGAGCTGATGGTCCGACGTAAACCAGAGTGTGTGACTGTGACCTTCATTGGTGAGTGGAAATAAGTTTGCTTCTTTATTGTTTTGGTGAAGTTTGGGCTAAAAAAAAAATGCTCCCAAATGTTGAAGAAAACTTATTAGTTGCCGTTTTAAATGTCTTCATGCGCAAAAAAACAGACCGTAAATGATATAAAAATGGACGTCGTCTTACGGTTTTGACGAGTGAAGCCTAAATCGCTGGAAGGAATTTGCAGTTAGCCACCAGGGGGCGACTCTGCTAGCTACAAAAACGACTATGGGTAAAATTAGCTTCTACTTCTCACTTGATTCATAACGGCCTCTTTTTCACTGGTTTTTTTAAGCTCTTTTTAAAATATCTTTCAAAATTGTCAATTTTAATATTCTTATTTAACTGCTGACATGTCCAGAGTTTACCCCACATTTCACTCTGTCAGCTGGGATTGTGTCCAGTGACCTACGACCCCTCATGGGGAGGAGAAAAGTGTAGATAATGGAAATACACTACCGTTCAAAAGCTCATATAGAAATGTCCTTATTTTTGAAGGAAAACCGCTTTTTTTTCAATGAATATAACATTAAATGGATCAGAAATAATGTGCTAAACGACTATTGTAGCTGCAAACGTCTTGTTTTTAATGGAATATGTACATAGGTGTATAGAGGCCCATTTCCAGTGTTCTAATGGTACATTGTGTTTGCTAATGGCGTTAGAAGCTATTGGATGATTAGAAAACCCTCGAAAACACTTGTGCAGTTGATTATTTTGAATAAAAATCATTATTTTCTAATCTTGTCAATGTCTTGACTATATTTTCTGTTCATTTCGCAACTCTTTTGATGAATAAAAGTGTGACTTTTAACGGAAAACACAACAAAAGTTGTATCGGTGAGCCCAGACTTTTGAACGCTAGTGGAAAATAGACTACAAACAACAGCACATGTGATTGGACAGCAGTGTGATTGACAGCTGGTGGCAGAATCTCAATCTCAGATTCATATTATTGGGGATGTTTCTCCTCGGTTGCCACTTCTGTCAGGCCCTGTATTTGTCCACCAATAACATCATTTTACAGACATAAAAACAACAAAAAACGTAGATTTATAAGTGAAGAGTTTGTGCTCCAACTTCTTTTTATTTCCATATTTTACTCAAGTTTCCGTGTCATATTCAAACTTATCCTTATTGTGTCACCTTTAACTCGTGTTTTGTCCATTTTGCTTTGTCTTTTTTTCAGAAAATACAGACGGCCTCACAAAGAGCTGATGGTCCGACATAAACCAGAGTGTGTGACTGTGACCTTCATTGGTGAGTGGAAATAAGTTTGCTTCTTTATTGTTTTGGTGAAGTTTGGTGGCAGAATCTCAATGATCAGATTCTTATTATTGGTTATGTTTCTCCTCGGTTGCCTCTCGTGTCAGGCCCTGTATTTGTCCACCAATAACATCATTTTACAGACATAAAAATAACAAAAAAAACGTAGATTGTTTTGCACAGCACGGCACTGACCTGCATGTATTACACAGCTATTTGACCTGGGAGTGAACATACTGAGCAGTTTTTGTTGTTGTTATTATTCAAACTATCTAAGATGCTGTGGATCCACAATAAGCAACAGAGCTTATTGTTCTTTAATACTTCTAACATCGTTGAGTTTGACATCAAAACACGGCGGCGGCGACTGCACTTAATGAGATTTTTTGGGGGTCCTGACGCCGTCGGTCTGTCCCTGACATCCCCCCCCCCCCATGGCGAGGGATCCTTGTGCTCATCAGACCCCGTCCGACTGCGTGAACCCTGTTTGGACAACTGGTTCCCATCGCAGCCACAGGAGGAACGTGGGCCCGAGCAGGCCCCCCCCCCCCCCGAGGGCTCGGAGCGTTAGCCGGGGCCTCAGCGAAACACGCCGGGGGTTGAGAGGTGGCCGCGTTACCACCCACCGCCATCACAGGGAGTTTGTGTTGCCCAAACCCCGGCGGCTCTTCCACACAAACACCTCAAAGTTAAGACAAAGTTGAGACGCCTCGGGGCGAACAGCGGGGGGGGGGCGGGGGGGGGCGCTCAGGAGGCTGCAATGGTGAGGGCGCAAACACAGAAAACATGTGTAAGGCCTTAAAAAAGACAACTCGCTTCACAGAGGTGTGTGTGTGTACCCGTCCTCCTCCTCCTCCTCCTCCGTCCCACACCTCCTTCCACAGGAGATTATTCAGAGAGAGAGAGAGAGAGAGAGAGCAGAGGGTAAAGATGGGGAACCCAGATACAGGAAGAGAGTGAGCGAGGAAGATGAAGCCGGAGAGAGAGAGAGAGAGAGAGAGAGAGATTCTGCTCTCCACCCCTCTCTGCAGATATTACTGCTTAATTAAAAGGGCAGCATGTGCTAAGTATTATTCCAGCTGAGATCTGTATCTTCAGCCTATGTAATAAGATCTTCAGCAGGCTTACAGCTACATTTTCAAGCAAATTTCCTTTCTATTCTTTTCCTCGTGGCCTGTGTGTGTGTGTGTGTGTGTGTCTGTTTTGTGCAGTTGCAGCACTCTTTTGCTGTACGTACGTGTGTGTGTGTGTGTGTGTGTGTGTGTGTGTGTGTGTGTGTGTGTGTGTGTGTGTGTGTGTGTGTGTTTGAGCCGAGCGGGAACTGTTTTGCATGTTAATTAATGTAATATTTTGTACACCACTCGGGAGCATGTAAGTGTTCTCTTGAATGTGTTCCAATTAAGAAACGTCCCCTCGGGCACAAATTAGTTTTGGACACAGTGAAAATGTCCCCATATTTTTACATATTCAGGAAAACACGGAGGACGTGAGTGCAATGCAGAGTCGCTTTCCTCTTCCAAAGAGACGGCGTGTTTTTTTCGCAGAGTTAGCCTGCTCCTGCTCGCTCGCTGGCTTCTCTTCCTGTAAACTGTCACTCTTTAAAGTCCATCTCCTCCCGCATCTCCATCTGCTCCACATCCCCGACGATGATTCACGTCTGGATTTGCTAATGCCCACTAAATCCAGAGGATGGTGGCTGGGTTTTTTTTTTTTTTTTTGGTGGGTGTCGCGGGGCTGCCTTCTTAACCGACATGTCCAAAACCATTAGCGGTGTGACGGCGTTATTGGAAACATGCGCCCGAACGGCAACATGCTGGAGAACAACCACGGTCGGGGTTTGGATGCACAGAAATCACCTCACATTCACACGATTAGGGCTTTAAAAACGGTGTTTTTGGGGTGAAAGGATGCTACATGCTAACATGCATTACAGTACCGTTCAAAAGTTTGGGCTCACCGCTACGA
>NC_139808.1:26236694-26384194 GCF_963457635.1 Microchirus variegatus
AAATAAAAGGGTTTGGTTTCATATGAAACCATTATAAAATGATTTATGATGCAAAAAAAAAATCTATGAATAACAATACACTGAATTAATTAATTGATGTTAAGTGAAAATACATTACCAAAAAACCGACAAAAAAACGAGACATTTCACCCAATTTCAAAATAAAAGCGTTTGTTTAGACACGAAACAAATAACAATGTATTTATGATGCAAAAAGTATCGATAAATAACAAAAAAAACTGAAATAATGAATTGATGTTAAGTGGCAGGTAACATGAAATAGACTTATTTGTTTAGCTGTATTTTAAAAGTCAAATTTAACACAATAATCGGATATTTCCTAATGTACGTTACGTGTAGCGTGAACAAAAACATGCTGTGTGTGATGAATAAATGCAGCGCTGCATTCTGGGAAAGAGAGCGAGAGAATAAATAAATAAATAAATAAATGAGGTTGCTTCACATCTCCACATCTCCCAGTTTAACAAAACCCATTTACAACACACGGCTCAGACGAGGGGGGGGGGGGGACAAAGGTTCTAGTCTGAGCCTCGGCATCCATCCATCCAAACACATGCACATGTACATATACATACATATATGCACACATATATATATATATATATACACACACACACACACTGGTGCTGGGGCCAGGGGGTCTGCTGCTGCTGCTGCTGCTGCAGCGACGTTCCCAGGGAGCCTCACTGCTCTGATGGAGGCACTTTGTCTACAGACTGCAGCAGACTCCAGTGGAGATGCCTATCAGCTACTGGCTATGCTATAGCCCAAAGGAGAGAGAGAGAGAGAGAGAGCGGGGGGAGAAAGAGACTAAGAGGGCAATATAAAGAGAGAGAGAGAGGTGGAACTACAGTACAAGATCCTGAATGAGAAAAATCCACACGCACACAAAAAAAAAGACGGAAGCCTGAAATAAAACTTAAAGGGACACTGTGTAGTATTTATGGGTTTATATGACCCAAATTCCACTTTTGTATACATATTATGTGCTCCCAGCTAGTGTAAACGTAGCCTAAGGGCGCTTTCACACCACTAGTTCGATTATTTGATCCGCACCAGGCAATACAATTGTTATTATGTAACATATGACTCCAGTGTGGTCCGCTTTCACACCAGCAAACCAACCAAAATTGGCCCGATTGACGTTTCATCAATGTGTATATATCTTCCGGTAGAAAAGCGCCAATTTTGAAATCACTATGGAGCAACACGCTCGCACATTGCTACTTGCTCTGATC
Organism: Microchirus variegatus; assembly: GCF_963457635.1. Taxonomy (NCBI): domain Eukaryota; kingdom Metazoa; phylum Chordata; class Actinopteri; order Pleuronectiformes; family Soleidae; genus Microchirus; species Microchirus variegatus. Next base: position 26,237,954 of record NC_139808.1, read on the forward strand.
TTCGTTTATTACATTCTCTGTATTGGCCATTTTTGGCAATATATCAATTTGAGAATGAGTCGCGGCTGCGTCTGGAGAACAATCTGCTGACGCGCTGGAGTCGGTGAAGACGTATATCACGTCATTTCAGGCAAAGGAGACGCGCTATTTTCATGAATGTGGTCGTGCTAACTATGAGACGAAGATTGCTCCAAAGACCTACAAGGTAGGCTATGTCCATGGCATTTACTGCAGAATATGGTTTGGACCCGAGTTCGCGTTCTCACCAGAGGGACCGCACCAGAGTCTGACATTTGGTGCGGAGTCAAGCGGACCGAGACCACCTCTTTTTTGGCGGTCTCGGTCCGCTTGATTTGGTGCGGACCCGAGTGCGATTGATGCTTTCACACCAACGAAAACGAAACGAACTAGAGTTTCTGGTTCGAATGGATCGTTTGGTGCGCACCAACTGCCCGTTGGTGTGAAAGCGCCCTAAGTCGTTTTTCCTGTGACTTCCTGCATGCCAAATATTGACGTCGGCATTTATTTCCGCCGAACACTCGGAGTATAAATCCCTCAACGGGTGAATTGAGTTAAAGAGGCCGAGCTTCTCTTCTCCTCTCCATTGACAAAACTCTCCCTCTGGCGTTTGACGTAGTGCAGACAGTCGGCGGCGGCAGCAGTCGGCGGTTTCCGTGCGCGAGCGTTGACAGGCAGAGTGATGTGTGGACCGAGCTGAAGACGGAGACTGGGGTCGGTGACACGCTGGAGGTCAACAAGGAGCGTGACCTCCTCCAGGTGTGGCCTCCTCTGTCGCTCTCTCACTTACTTCCACACTTTTTTTTTTTTTTTAAGATATATATCGTCCTGGATGATCTCTGACAGGTTAAAAAAAAAAAAAAAAAAAATGATATGTAGAGTTCATCGTTCACTCTGACAGGTGTTGTAAGGTGCTGAGCGACGATAGCAACAAAAAGAAGTGTGTGTGTGTGTGTGGGGGGGGGGGGGGGGGGATATGGGAATAAATGGAAATTCCTTCCTGCACCGTTAAGTCACAGCAACAGCTTTGAGTTTACTTCCGGAGAAAACTTGTTCTTTGGTTTAAAGAAAGAAAAAAAAAAAAAACCCGGCTCCAGATTAGGATGACAGATAAGACCCAGGCTTAAAATTGCTGGAGGATTTCTGCAGACAGAGACGTCCACGAGCTAAAGACGGCTCCTCGGACGAAATCAAAGTCAGCCCCTCGTTCCTCCTCCTGGACTCGTAGGTTAACCGCACACGTGTGTTTTCAGTTCAGCTGCTTGGTGCCGCGGTCGTCTGCGGCGCCCCGAGGCTACGTGTTAGCATGTCAAACGCCGCTCGGAGTCCTGCCTTACCGTCCGCCAACGTTCAAATAATCACATCTTTAAACTGACGGAGCGTGAAATCGCTCTCTTTCTCTGTCCAACGACACGTGTGCTGGATTTCTCGGTGTTTCTGACAACGTTTATCTCAGTCTTCATTGATTAGACACCGACATGATTGCATTTTATTACGAGTAAGATTGAATAAATCAAGCAAACAAAGTCATCTTGACGTCTGGCCTTCTTTCCAAGGGTAGACGGACGCTTCTTTTGCTATAACACAGCTCAAGTAAGTGATCCAAACATGGAAATCAACACAAACTGAGGACATTTTACTGAAAAGAACATATATGGGACAAGAAAATGTAATTTAACTTTCAATTTCACTAGGTTCACCATGTTCTAGCTAAGCGGTTGCTTTACACGATACAACTTTCACGGTTGTTACCAATTTTTTAAAATCAAATGTTTTATTGTATTTGTATAGCATCAAATCTCAACATGCAATATCTCAAGACATAGTAACACATAGTAACACAACAAACTTTACACAAGCGCCAGACACAGATGCAAATTAGCTATTTAGTAGTGCAGTCAAACGTAGCGTCAATGGCATTTAACCGCGTCAACGCTAACGCGCGTTAACGCATTGCGCGTTTCTGTGACGACTGACCGGAAAAAGACGCGTGTGACGTCATGTTTACGTGACTCCCGATTGTTAAAACGAGTCTCTAAAGTAACGCTAAACTTTAAAAACAGAGGTACACATACGCAGCACACAGGTACGCTAGTTATTTGTTAGCGCTGCTCTTTTCGTTTAATAAACAGACCGTTGCGGTTCCACTGTTGGCGCGCTAACCGCAGCTAAAAGGAGCTAATGCAGCTAAGGGAGCTAACAGGTAAACGGTGCTTGGACTGTTTGTCGCTGTCGCGGCACGTAAACATGACGTCACGCGCCTCTTTTTCCGGTCAGTCATCACGGGAACACGTGTCATGCGTTAACGTGCGTTAACCTTTTGCACAGCACTGCTATTTAGCTAACTCTGGTACAGACCTATAGGTTCTGTACGTGGTCGCTGTCAACTAAACTAGACAAAAAACCCCTCAATTTTAACAGGAGAAGAAATGTCTGACAGAACCAGACTGAAAGCTGTGTGGCAATGTGCCTAGACAGGTTGTGGTGAAAGGAAAAAAAAAATGGGGGAAAGCTAGTACAAGAGGAGGGTGAGGTAGAGACCGAAGAAAGAGACCAGGAGCAGATATATAGAACATTTAACTGTCACGTTGTTGATAAGTCTTGGAGTTCACGCTAAGCGACTGTTTTCAGGTTTTTTAAGTTGGATTTTTTTTAAGCTAACGGAACGCGTCAAACTCTAGTTTATCGCAACTCGTCGTTGTTTTGAAACTCCTGCTACTTCCTGTCGTCTTCGTCTTTTGGCGCCGTTTCCTGTGTCTCACCGACTACTTTTCATTGGCTGTTAGCGCACTTGTTGAGTCAGTAATCGGTATACATTACCCCGATTACATCAACCGTGTTTGATGGTTTGGATCTGTGCCTGACTGTCCCCAACTAGACTTGATTTATGGGTCAAATAAGGCAAAAAATAACCTCCGCTTAACGTGTTGTTGTGTTTTAAAACTCAACTGCAACTTACAACAACTTCTACTGAGTTAGCAGAGTTAGTCAGTGCTCAGAGGCAGACAGATCTAATGTGTGCTGTCTGCTGCATGGCGACTTCTAACTTACAGCATGAGGACATGGGCTGGGATCAGGAGGGGTTGGTGGTGGGGGTGGGGGTGGGGGTGGACTGGAGGGACTTGCACCATGACCCGAGGATCTCCGCGGCCTCTGTCAGCGGAAAATTAGATTACAACGTTCGGACCCAGGAGTGAGTGAGACGGGGGGCGTCAAGAAGTCTAAATATGGAGGGCTCAGTATGTCCATAATCACTTTATACAAGTTAGACGAACAAAAACAGACTTATCTGCGACTCGCTGTCCAGATTGCGTATGGCGCTGGTGTCGAGCGATCGTTTGTGTGTGTGTGTGTGTGTGTGTGTGTGTGTGCGTCACGGCACAAATCCCGCGCCTGCTCCGTCCTCCGCCGCTCACTGTGGCGTCCGCTTCACCGCGGCTTTGGCTGTTAGTGATACGTCTGCCAGAGTGTTTCTCTCATGGCTGCAGCCAAAACAGGCCAATTCAGACGGAGCCGTTCATAAAGAAGCCACCGAGGAACACGTGGAGGGTTTGGATTCAGAGAATCATCGACAAAAAAAACGGAGAATAACATCAATTTCTAAAAAAACTGAAATCTAACAAAGATAACGTTTCATTTCATTTATTACGTTTTATCGCGTTATAGGATAGTGCACATTAATCGGCAAATCAGCAGAGAGCATCCACGCAAATGTGCCTGAATTAGCCCAATTGCTAAATTGCATCCGCAGTCCTGAGGCGAGTTCCATAAACAATTACACACACACACACACACACGCACACACACACACAAATAACTGACAGTACTTTTTATATAACAAGTTTGTTTTATTTTAGACCATAATTAACATAAATAAGGTATTAAACCTTATTACCAGGATTTAATTGCTTAAAAATAGATTTACCATTATTGAAAATCAGTTTGAACTAAAAAAAAAACGTATTCAAACTTTATTAAAACTTTACATAGTCAATACGTATGATATATTCTGTGCAATTATGAGGTTTTAAATGTTCTTATAAAAAGTAATTTTTCTTTCTTTTTTTGGAGTGGAATTAAATAATTAATGTATTCATTCCAATTAATTTCATAAAGTCATAAAGTCACATATCCAATTCTGTATTTTTTATTTATTTATATAAGTTAGATAACTAACAATTAAAAAACACTTCATAATATGTATATATATGTGTATATATACATATACATACACATTTACATATATACATTTATATGTATATATATATGAGTGTTAATTTGTGCATAAATCAGTATTTCACCGTATCTTATTTTAAACGGGGGGAAAATCAGAGAGATTTGTTCAGTAAATGAATCCCAACTTTATTTATACGCATTATTTAAAAACATGGAAACATACATCTTAAATTAATGCTTGGAAAAAATTGTAATTTAATGTATTTAATTGTGAATTTCTTTAATATTATTCATTGTAATTCAGTATCGATATATATATATATATATATATAATTAACTGACATTTTCTCACGATAACGACTGATACGCACTGATTAAATAATGTTTTAAACCTATATTTGAAATAAGCTGTATATTCTTATATTAGACAGGTTTTTGAGGAAACAAAAACATACAGTTTTGAAAAATGAGAATCAGTCTTTTTTTTGTCTGTGGACGAACGGTGATGATGAGAAAAGAGCTGGAGGCGGCGGATGAGGATGTGGATGCGGGGGTGGGGGGTTCAGAGGGGCAGGGGTTTGGTGATGGACAGAGACAGAGCAGAAAATTGAAGTACATGTAACATGACACAAATTGACAAAAGTATTTAGCTAATGATTTATTATTAAACAGAGCAGGCAGGCCCTCCGCAGCACAATCCCCCAGCCTAGCCCAGGCTCCGGTCCTATTGTAGGGAGATGGCGAGGCAGATAAGCGGGGGGGCCGTAATGGTAGTCAGATGGCAGGTGGGCCGGCCGAATCCGGGGGTTAATCACTGCTAAGTGCTGTGGAGAGGGGAGGACACGGGGCCTGCTTGAAACACTGTATCCTTGGGGGCAATGGGAGGCCAGGTAAGTCAGCCCAGGTAAGTCACCTCGGCGGCCCGGGGAGACAGCTGGACGCTCACGCGGGTCCGGCTAATGGTGTTAACTCGGCAGAGTCGCCACAGCGATGCGTTCCATCAACACACACTCTCTCCCCTCCCCGTCTCGCTCCCGCTCCAAACCATGTTAGGCTCTTTTGTAAGTGCTCCATCCTGCCTCGTTGCTCGGAGCATTTCCGAGTAACACAAGCGATTTAATCTGTCTGAGAGGAAGGAGAGAGAGAGAGAGAGAGAGAGAGCGCGCGCTGTGTGTTTTTTAACCCGGCAACAAAACAGAGACTTGTGGCTCTTTGAAGGAGCGACTTATCTGCGGCGAAAGCAAACAACTTATCGACAATTTGCTAAGTTTTTCTTTCCGAGGGCGCATGAAATAAAAGCCGAGTGTGACACGTATTCAATGAAGACGGAGAGAATAAAAGACTGCGGACAGAGCAGAAACCAACATAAGTATCAGAAACATTTCCCTGTTTTCTTTCTCTCTGCTTAAAGGTGAAGTAAGCAGTTTATAGTGACATCTAGAGGAGAGGCTGAAACTTACAACAAAGAACTGCTCCTCTGCTCACCCCCTCCCTTCCCTGAGCGCTATGGTGCCCTTAGCTGTCGTCCTCGTCGTCTTTCTCAGTGTCAGCAGATGAGGTTCGTGAGGCGAGGGAGAGGGCGAGCTACCGCGGCCGTAGCAGACGAAGCGGAGAGAGGAGGCGGGACTTCTGCTACAAGTAAAGAGACGCTTGATTTGTTCTCTCGCGTTTTGTCCTTACAGGCTCCGGTAGAAAAATGGCGTCTCGCTGCTTACAGTGGCTATGCAACCGCGTCCCGCGACCATGTTATTTTACATGACTTTTTGAAACACTACGAAAATGAAACAACAAATATTATACAGCTACTAGACAATGCAGGAGCACATAATATGTATAAAAAAGTGGATTTTGGGTTATATAAACCCATAAATACTACACAGTGTCCCTTTAAATTGAAACCTGCAGAGACGGAGAGAATAAAAGACTGCGGACAGAACACAAATCAACATAAATATCAGAAACTCTCTGCTTAAAATCCATGCGTTTTACCTGAAGTGCCCCCTATTGGTCACTGTTCCCATATCGCGCCGCTTCTAGCCTCCGGCGGATATCGGACTACATGAAAAACACAACAAGCGGCCTCTCCTGCCGCAGCATGAAATGCAGGCTGCCGTGCGTCTAAACAGCGGATGACAAACCCATAATGAAGGCGGTAATTGGAACAACATTTTTTCGGGTTCCACTGTGCACGTCTCGCTCTCGTATCCCTGCCGCCATCAGGCCCCTGCTCCCAAATCATTCCCAAACGTCCGGCAAATCAAAACAAAACACGGGCGAAAGGAACACAACTTTACAGAGCAGTGACTTCTGATGGGCCATTTCTGCTGGAGACTGCAGTCTGCGTGGAGGTGGGTCCTTCCACTGAGCGCTTAACATGAAACAGGCCGAGACTCTGGGGCTACGTTCTGCCAGAGCCAATGAAGGTATCAGTGCAACGGTGCTCTGACACAGCTGTGCTTCAGACGGGGGGGGGGGGGGGGGGTTTCCACATTATAGAGATGACAAACAAACACTGAGCATTTTTTATACATGCATGCATTTATCTAGAGTGACTGTTTATGTGATTACGCAGGCGCTGTGCACATGACTATTAATTACAGCGTGATAATGTGATGGCCTGGTTAGTTTTCATGCATGCATCCTCGTATTCTTGTGTGAACGTGCAATATGTATATTGGTAGAGTGTCTGTTTCCATAGCAGCAAAAGCGGACACACTACTGCACTACAGTCAGATCAGATGCAGTCATTCTGTGACCGTCTATTCATTACAGGACTATTTAAAGGTGCCATATGCAAGAATGTGGCCAAAAACGGGTTACTACATTCAAATTCAAAATACCGAGGTATTTTAGGTTTCCTTTTTTTTTTTATGTAACTGGCAACCCGTGGTTGCTCGGCAGCTGAGACTCTACTGACTGCAATGATTGGTAGGTGGCGCCAAAACATGATTTCAAAAAATTTGCAGTCTGCAAAATATTTGTTTTAATTCAAATATTTTGTCTGTACTGTAGTTGTTGGTGAGTTCAGTTTGTTATATGAACATTATTCCTGAGTCTCTGTGACATATTAGGAGGATTTCATGGCCAGTTAGCTTTAGATTTATTACATAATGCACCTTTAATTCATGATATATCATGATGTATGTGTAACAGAAGAGGGAAAATGTGTATTTATTTACAGCAAACACTGAGATCAGAGAAACAATAAATTGCAATGTGCAACAAGCTGCCAGAAAACAGTTCTGGACTAACAATGTTTGAACTATCTTTCTATTGTCTTTAAGTAGTTGTTTTAGCCGTTAGCATTGAAGGATTCAAATGGCCGGACACGAAAAAACCCCCAAAAAATACCAAAAAACAAAAAAATCTTATTTAAATAAATTTTGCAGCTATCAAAATAAAACGGGGAAGCATGACAGCATTATTCAGCTTGTTAGCATACGTGTCTTTTGGTTTCGGCTAGCCTAAATACACGGAGCATCACTAACCACAGCTTCTTAACGTCTGCTCAGTTGTCACTAAAGTGAGACTTTTACTTTCTACGGTAACATTTTTAGCGATTAAAACATCCAACATCGATCGGAAAACTTCACATAGTTTCTAAGTCGTTGTTTTAGCCGTTAGCATTAAGGGATTCAACGGGGCCTGAAATGAAAAAAAAGAGCAACTTGTCACTTCTGCAGACAGCTAATGCATAATATTCTTCTTCTTCTTCTTCGAGAATATTATGGTAGAAACCAATAAGAACAAGCTCCCTCGTGTGGTTCAACAGGTGTACTGCAAAAACAACATCTCCCATGACCCACATTTTGTGTGTCCCACGCAGAGCTTCACGAAAAGACGCCTCTAAGCTGTTTGTGTTTGAAAATCAAAGCTGCACAAAATGAGTCTTCTTCTGCACTGCATGTGAGCTTCGCTGTGATAACAGAGATGTGAGGAGGGTAAAGGGGGGGGGCGGGGGGCACCACCTCAAAACACCTCCATCTTCTAACCCACAACCGTTTACTGTAGCTCGCTCCTGCCTGCCATAAAATGGAGTCATCGTAAAACAACCGATGGAGTCGTCTCGCTTTAGACGAAGAGCAAAAAAAAAACCTGCGAGAGGTCAAGTTGCAGCGAAAGCGTTAGTTAAATCATCTGCTTGTTGTAAACAGTCGGCGGGGGGAACATCTATCAGCGCGGGCACGTGCGCCGCTGACGGGATAATAATAATAATAATAACAACGAGGAGCGTGAGCTGCAAACAGATGAAGAGCATAAATGAAGAGAGCGAAGGAGAAAAAGTAGCTCATCACCTTCTCCATCAGCGCCGCTGGTGTGACTGCACACGGCAACACTGCGCGGCCCTGTTCATACGCACAAGGTCATACTGTTATATTGTTCACAGTGACCCCCCCCTCTCCCCCTCTCCTCCTCCCCCCCCCCCCCCCGGTGGACATGAGTGACAAGGTTGGTTCACTCCGTGCCGCCGTGCACATAATTACCTCATGACGACAAAAGTGAACTTTGATGTACGGTCCAACGCTTTAATGACCTCAGCGCTGGTGGTGAAAAAAATACCTGCACACACACACACTTTCATAAACACACACACACACGCACGCACACACTGCGGCTGCAGCCAGCCAGTAAGGCCCCGATGTCAATCAAGCGGGTGTCTAATTAAAAGTAACAGGAGGAAGCTGCTGGGGACAGCAATTGCTATCAGACTCCCATTTTCATATGAATGGCCTTTTTTTAATTAAACTCAACAGCTAATAAGCCCCTGTATCCAGACCATGTAGCAGTTTAAGAGACAAAGGAAACACACACACACACACACACACACACACACTGAGAGAGAGAGGGTAGCAGAGGAGAATGGGGGATGAAAGGTAAAGACATAGGGATGAATAATGAAGAGTCAGAAGCAAGAGTGATGCATTGCCTTTGAACCTGTTGCCCCCCCCGCTTTTGTTTGCCACGGCGCTCTGCCAGTGGCTATTGTTGTCAACAAAGTTTGTTTAGCGTCGATGGCGTTAAAGAACACACACACACACACTATAGCGCACTGCTTTAAGATGGGGGACGAATGAAAGAGGGGAGAGTCAAAGAAAGAGCATGTAGCGCTATCTCTTTTTCAGATGTAAAGGAGAGTCTCTACAAACAGTTTGTGCGTGTGTGTGTGTGTGCGCGTGTCGTCGCACAGCTGAAGGCTAATTAGACGTTTGATTTGGGTCGACCGGATCAAACATGAGCAGTAATAAAAACTGAACCAGCTGCGTTTACTCAAGGCGACAAAAGCGCCTTTACGAATATTTTTACCCGACGTTTTCGTACAAATGAAACGGTTCGAGAGTGAAATGTCGATCTAGATTTTCATCCGTTCATCCATCATCGGCGTCCTCACACCCTGGACTCTCGCTGCTACAGTTAAAGGTGCATTATGTAATAAATCTAACTGGCCATAAAATCCTCCTAATGTGTCACAGAGACTCAGGAATAATGTTCATATAACAAACTGAACTCACCAACAACAACAGTACAGACAAAATATTCGCATTAAAAAAAAATTATTTTGCAGACTGCAAATCATGTTTTGGCATGTGGCGCCACCTACCGCCATCTACCAATCATTGCAGTCAGTAGAGTCTCTGCTGCAGAGCACAAGAGCTACAATGGCGGAGAAAACGAAACCTAAACAACCTCAGTATTTTGAGTGTAGTAATGGCGCCTTTAATTTACAGTGTCAAATTTACCTAATCCCAACCTTAATCTGCATGTTTTTGGGACTATGCGAGGAAACTGTGGCACCGAAAATTCAATCTTATTTAAATGAAATTAGCAGCTATCAAAATAAAAACATCATTCAGAAACAAGCGTTTACTTCTATTATGTGTAGCATAATTCTATAGCAACACATTCTTTGCACAACATAATATAGAAATTAAATTGAGGAAGAAGAATAATAAAACAGAAAAAAACAAAGTAAATGACACATTCGAAAAGGAGTAAGAAGAAACATAGCTTGTTTAGCGCCCACCCCTTTATCATCCGTGTCTTTTGGCTAGGCTAGCTGAGCGTCACAGCCTTATTTTACAAATGATTTTTTGTTTGTACTGTTCATTTTGAATAATTGCAAGTAGTGCAAGACTTTGTGATTATTACTGAACAAATTATTTGCACAACTTATATAAAAATGTAAAAGTAAATGACATATTCGTAAAAGGAGTGAGAAGAAGCATAGCGAGTTAGCGCCCACCCTGGTAGCATCCGTGTCGTTTGGCTAGGCTAGCCTAAATACACGGAGCATCACTTACTCGCAGCTCTTTAACGTCTGCTCAGTTGTCACTAAAGTGAGACTTTATACTTGATTTTCTAAGGTAATGTTTTTATGTTTTAGACGTTAGCCTTGAGGGATTAAACGAGGCCTGAAATGAAAAAAAAAACTAACAAATACTAAAAAAAAAATCATATCTAAATTAATTTAGCAGCTATCAAAACAAAATGGGAAAGCATGACAGCAACATTCAGCTTGTTAGCGCCCACCCCTTTAGCATCCGTGTCTTTTAGCTAGGCTAGCCTAAATACACAGAGCGTCACTAACCAAAGCTCCTGCTCAGTTGTCACTAAAGTGAGACTTTGACTTTCTAAGGTCACGTTTTTATGTTTTATAGTCGTTAGCCTTGAGGGATTAAACGAGGCCTGAATTGAAAAAAAAACAACAACTCAATTTTAAATTAATTTAGCAGCTATCAAACTAAAATGGAGAAGCATGACGGCATCATTCAGAGACGCGCACACACTTTTGTGATATTCAGACTCCGACGATGATATTTAGCGGGAAAAAAATTGCTTTGTTCACGCGCCAGATGTAATTAATGTGCTGATCCTCTTCTATGTGAAATTAGCAAGACACGCTCAAATGTGCTGTTTCTTTTCAACGCGTTATATCAACGCTGCATCGAGAAAAACACGAAACGGCTGCCAACGATGTGTGGGTGAAGAGAAAGGGAACGAGAGAGAATGGGGACAAAAGGCTAAATACGCAGAATGTATAATTCCTATACTGCTACGATTTCTGCATGAAAGAGATTATGGCGCCGTTCTAACAAACACGACAAATCTCCATTTTCACAACCTTTTACAGCAGATAAACGGCGTCGGATCCTCTTTTTTTTATTTCCCCTCCTGCACTAAATCCCAGATCATCTTCTCCTCAGTTATTCAAACCACCCAGCAGGCTGTTTCTAAACGGCTTGAAAGTGAGCGCAGCGATAGCCGGCGCCGGCGTCTCAAATGAGCTCTTCCGCGCCGCGGCGCCGTGACACGCGCTCGCCTCGCTTAATTCTCCGCGCTCCTTCCTCGCTTTTCCCCCAGAATAATAAAAAAAACTTTTAACATCATGACCCCCCGAGAAACATTTGCAAACTATAACAATAAAATTAACTTGTAATGAGCAAAATAATTGCACTTCAAACGCGGCGCGCGGTGGCGCGGCGCTAGCTCGGAAGAAAGGGCCCAATTTACAGATTACATGGCTCGTGACGAGCGGAGTTCAAAACGCGGAAGAAATTGGTTGTGAAGTGAGGGGAGAAAAAAAGAGAGGTTCCCTTCCCAAAACGACTCCGAAGCATTCTTTAAACTTGTGTAATGGATACGCTGCGGGGCGAAACTTGGGCGAATTTACCATGCAAAGAATCTCCATTCTGCACGCAGCACTTCAAAGGCGAGTAGGAACTGAGTTTGTGGGAGCCAGTGGGCAAAGGCAGAAGGGGGGACTGAACTCGGCGACGCACATTTTGTCTCCCGGAGTGACAGAAATTGGCGGGGGGGGGGGGGAGATTTAGCTGATCTAGGGCAGCGTCGTGCAGTTCAGTCAAACACCGCGGTGCTTTCCTCAATCTACAAAAACAGTGGAAATTCATAATACGGAGAAGGGGGGGGGGGGGGAAGAGAGAGAAATGCTGAGAAAGTTAAAAACAACAAGATGAAATGCGGACGCATCAAAACTTAAGAGAGGACTGGAAACATTTTTCTCTCCTCGGCCCCCGAGAGAGAGTAAGTTAAAGGAAGACACAGCGAGATAGAAGATAAGGAGATAGAGCGCGGCGCAGAGACTATAGGCCAAGCTGCCGGGTGATATTTTTTCCTCTATCGGGGTCCGCGAGTCGCTTGTGTCGCCGTGTCGGTGGAGGAAGTGGAGAGAGAGCGAGAGATTACATTAGAGATGATAAAGTGACCAAGTGCCACGCCGTGTCTTACATCAGATACACCAGGCCACAACACGGGAGATTACAGCGAGGGGAAGAAACAGCTAAAAACCCCAGATACACTCTGGACTGCAGTGGACAGCTGATATCGCGGAAAACACGGCTCAGCTCGGCACGGCACACGGCGGAGAGAGAGCGGCGCCAATGTGCGCTTGTACCGGAAAAATACAAACAAACGTGATGTGTTACAGCTATAAATACAATGTGACGTATACTGGATAGTGAGTCATTGCAAGGTCCCGACCAAGTCGTCTTTTTGAGGGAAAACTGGACCGATCACAAACTATAGAGTAAATTAGTTTGATATTCATTATTATTATTATTATTATTATTATTATTATTATCCTATGATAACCCTACAATAATAATCAAAAAAACAAATGTAACAAGATGGCCGACTTCCTGTTGCATTGAGGTCATGGTGTCAAGAGGATTTTTTGTTCGTCTCGTGCCGAGCAATATACCCACCGATTTTCAAGTACTTCGGCGCAACTAAACTTTTTCCAGCTCCATAGGGACCTGACCTGTGGGGGCGCTACTGAGCCATTTTGCATTGGTTTTTCACGAGTCCATTATTTTCTCAAATTTTTTGCGAGTTCTGATGTGCGTGGAAATTTTCGGCCGAATTCACGCACATCTAGGGGGTCAAATTCGAGTTCTTCGTCGGAGAATAATAACAATAATCTTTAGAATTTCAATAGGTTCGAACCTAAATATCAGTATAATTCTTTATCTGCTGCTTGTATAAATTACATTGTAGTTCTATCAGCACATCATCACCGACTCTAAATGTATAACTTGATTCCCCCATTTTTTCCCTTTCACCCCAACCTGTCTTGGCACATTGCCGCACATCTTTGAGTCTGGTTCTGTCGGACATTCCTTGTACAGTGCCCTTAAGTTGTCAGTTGTCTGACTTATGCTTTAGCAGACGTTGTAAGTGACGCTCCGTACATGGAAGGAAGGCAAGAGAGTCAAAATGGCCGAAAGCCTGCTGCCAACTAGTGGCCAGAGGCTTAAATGCAGCACAAAAACCACTATGAGATTTTTCCATCGGTCCCAATAGGGTCGCATGAGTTGGAGATCAGGCTCAAAGTTTGCATAGCAAATTAGCGCAATGGAAACATAATTTTGTGTATGAAGGATGTCGTTATGAAATCATGTGACTGAGCTACCTAGCTAGTACTAGCTAGCAAGCCAGAACAGTATAACTAAAAAGCAAGAGTTAAGAATTAAAAAAAACTTCAACAACAACCAAAAGATTAGTTTCTATTTCTTCTTGTTGTTTTTCTATTGACCAGCACAAGTTTTTCACATATTTTTTATATAGTAGTAGTAGAGTAGTAGAACTAGCTAGCAAGCTAGAACAGTATAACTAAAAAGCAAGAGTTAAGAAGTAAAAAAAAACTTCAACAACAACCAAAAGATTAGTTTCTATTTCTTCTTGTTGTTTTTATATTGACCAGCACAAGTTTTCCACATATTTTTATATAGTCGTAGAGTAGTAGAACTAGCTAGCTAGTACTCGCTAGCAAGCTAGAACAGTATGACTAAAAAGCAAGAGTTAAGAATTAAAAGAACTTCAACAACCAAAACCAAAAGATTAGTTTCTATTTCTTGTTGTTGTTTTTATATTGACCAGCACAAGTTTTCCACATATTTTTATATAGTCGTAGAGTAGTAGAACTAGCTAGCTGGTACTCGCTAGCAAGCCAGGACAGTATAACTAAAAAGCAAGAGTTAAGAATTTAAAAAAAACAACCAAAAGATTAGTTTCTATTTCTTCTTGTTGTTTTTCTATTGACCAGCACAATTGTTTTTCACAGTTTTATAACATAATAATGTCAATAAAAACGTTAAAAACCCAAATCCTATCCCAATTACGGATGAACTGACGAAGCCACAAATCACAACGTGCACTTTGTTGCACTTTGACTTTAAATCAGTTTAAATGTGTTATAATGTAAAGCTATTTACTGTGGAGACGATCTCTACAGCATTTAAAAGAACTGATCAAATATACTTTAGTGTACGAACACACGAACAATCTTCATCTGCTTGTCTTACAGGATCGACATCACTGAAAGAGCCTCAAACAAATTGTTTATTTAGCTGTTTAACAAAAAAAAGGAAAGAGACGAAAGAAAGAAAGTGAAAGACGTTTTCTTGGCCGAGCTGGTTTCTTTGCTCATTTCTCACACCGCTGCCGCCGCCGCCGTCTTTCACCCTTTCACTGGTTTGTGCTGCTCCTCCATCTCTCACTGCCTCACAAGACAAGTCTCCCTCTCGCTGTTCTGCAGCCTTATCTGATGGGAGCGCTGCCACTGTTTGCATTAAACACTGTTTATAAGAGGTTGCATATGTTAAAACATTAAAACACACATTAGAGAACACACACACACACACACATAAGTGCACACAGACGTGGAAGCGTCGTGACCTTTTATATCGACAAGAAAACACACACGCACTTAAATACTCTGTGCTTTTAATAACATGACGTGTCGATCATTAAGCTTTTGCCTTAATATTTTAATGGTTTTAATAAAAGTTCACTGATTTGTTTTAGAAAAAAACTAAATTGCCCTAAACTGTGCACACTTAAATTCTTTGTTTTGTAAAAACATGACATTCACATTAATATTTTTGATTAATTAAGTTCAGTTTTAATATATTATATATATATATATATTGACTTCAACTTAACTCATTCACTCATTTATTCTTGGAAAAACAAAAATACACACTTAAAGTATCAGTTTTGTTATATTATGACGTTCAAATTAATAATATGATTAATTAAACGTTTGGTTTAAATATAGTAATGGCTTCAACTTAACTTATTAATTCATTTAGTTGAGGGGAAAACAATTATTATGCTCAAGGACACACATTCAAAATCTTAGTTTTGTAATAATATGATGTTCAAATTAATATTAGGATTAATTAAACTATTAATTAATTAAAGTTTGAATATATTAATGGCGTCAATTCAACTCATATATTAATTTAAACTTGGAAAAACAAGATTACACACACTTAAATGTCAGTTGAATATTTTAATGGCTTCAACTTTTCTAATAATATATTAAAAAAAATTGAAATAATACAAATACTTTACACTGTGGCACCAGTCTGGTTACAGTATCTTGAGAGTAACATTGAATAAGATTTAATTACAACTTCATAATGTAGTAATTATCAATTTTGATTACACTAATGCCGACAGTAATCTATATAATTAACAAGCGATTGCCTGTATAATACTTTGCAAATAACATGTTATTACTGTGTTATTATCACATTATTACATTGTTATTACCAAAAAGGAATTGAATGTATCATTATTCCTTCCCTTTAGAATTATTTCATATTAACACCATAAACGTCAAGTTTTGTCACAAATAGGAATGTAAATATAATAAAAACCTTAAATCGTGTTTCCACAGGGACCCTTTAAAGTGTGACACACACACTGTATTTACACTCAACATTGTTAAAATAAAATTATAATCTGCCAAAAACTGCTTCATTTGTCCAAACACAGTGAAAGTATGTGAATTATTTCACATTCTAACGCTGTTTGTGTTTGATTTCTTTTCTTTATTTTCTTCTGCCATGGCAGCAAAACACTTAACGACCAACAAAAAAAAGAGCGGCGCTAATTTCTGCGGCGGCCGTTTACACAAACCATTAGTCTTTCCATCAGTCTCGCTTCACCCCCCGCCCCCCTCCCTCCTTCACCCTGACTCCGCCCCCTCCACCGCCGCGACTCCACCATTTATTGTGTTCAATTAAAATTCCACCATTTGTTTTCTCTGGAAATTAAGTTACTGCTGCAAATTCACACTAATTTACTTAACTTGTGCCAACTCCGCGCTCCAGCCGCTGTTTGTTTAACATGCAACGTGAACTCTGTGACTTTTACGTCAACCCGTCCTCACTCCCCCTCGCTATTCTTAGATCCTGAGGTGCATGGGATTCAAGCGTGGGACACTTTTTTTTTCTTTTGTTGTTGTTGTTTCATTGTAAACTAAAGAGAGTTTAATCAGCGAGGAGTTCAAAGTCTTTTTTTGACTCAAAAAACAACTCATGATGAAGAGTGTAATTGACAAAATACATAGTGTTGAGTGTGAAGGAAAATAAAAAAACAGTATAAGTTACACGTCAACGACAGGAGGTCATGGCAGAGTCAGACTGAGACGTCAACACGTTTGTAGGTTTAATTGGAAAAATTCACATTTTTCCGTCCCGTAAAGTATTTTTTAAATGATTTTATTTTTATTTTTTTCCAAGCCAAACCAAGAGTCTTTTTTGAGTTTTTATACCAAGAAACACCTGAGAAAATATTGAGCTCTTGAAGTAACAACATCACCACCGACGTTAAAATACAGCTGGTGGACTTACTCTCTTCATCCTCCTCGTCCTCACATATAAACAATATTGGTACTATGAGGCACTAGACCTAGACCTGGCTCAAAATCTCTGTTCCAGTTCATCTCAAAGGTGTTCGATGGGGGGTTAAAGGTCAGCTGGAGGTCTCTGCGGTGTCAGTCAGGTTCCACACCAAAACTCAAAGTCAAACAATGTCTTTATAGTCCTTGTTTTGTGCACTGGGGGGACACACAGTCATGTTGGAATAGAAAAGGGTCTTCCTTAAACCATACATTTGGAAGTATAGCATTGTCCAAAAGATTGTTCTTTCATTTGGAGATAAGGGAGCTAGCTAGCCCAAAGCTAGCAAACTTCTGAAATGTGAATATTTTCTGCTTTCTTTGTGCCATATCAACAAAGAAATCATTAAAACTAGCGCTGGGCCATTAACGGCGCTACCAGCGCTAACGTATGACGCATTTCCATGACGACTGACCGGAAAAAGATGCCGCGTGACGTCATGTTTACGTGACTCCCGATTGTTAAAATGAGTCTCTAAAGTAACGCTAAACGAACGCCGGTTATTTGTAGCGCTAATCTTTTAGAGCTAAACGGAGCACTCCAGTTCGACTGTAGGCGCTAAAGGAGCTAACAGAGCTAACTGGTAAGCGGTGCCCGAACTCCAAATAAACGTTGTTACTTTAAAGACTCATTTGTCACGTAAACATGACGTCACACACACGTCTTTTTCCGGTCAGTCGTCATGGAAACGTGGCCTGCGCTAACATTAACGGCGTTAACAGCCCAGCATTAATTAAAAATTAATATTTTTTGGTTTGTGGACATAAAACAAGAGATTTGAGAACTTCCCACTTCCAAATAATCGATTACGGAAACAATCGTTAGTGGAGTGAGTCGCCCCCTGGTGGTTTGTCAATATATTCTCCTTTCCTGATTAGCCTCAATCGACAAACTGGAAGATAACATCCAGTTTTTAAATATAGTCTGATTTAGGTTTTGATTAGTCCAGACTATGGATGAGGCGATACCATACTTGGTATAAATATCTGTGGAAATGTAAATTAGCCGAGTCATGCTGGAGAAGATATATTTGTTTTGAACAGCTTCCGTATCAGACTCAAAAGCAGTGGTATCAGTCCAGAGGGAAGTTTTCCTCTTCACTGCCAACAAAGCCTCTCTATGCTGCGGTCGGTCACGTCGCGTCACGAGTCTCTTCCTGTTTGGACGGAGTTCTTTTTAAAAAAAAAAAAAGTTCCCAGGAGGCTGACGACGAGTGACGAGTGAGAGCCGCGTATTTAAAAGACGTGGAAAGCGACGGCGTCGAACAACAGAGACAACAGCGACTCCTGACCCCCGGATACTTCCGGGTCGCGTCGTGATAGCTCTCCACCAAGGTTACTCAGAGTGCCAGCGGTGTTTTTCACACGACCCCGACAAACACATCGCATTCCTCAGCACTAATATCATCATGAAGGCCTCTCACCACCTCACACACACACACACACACACACACACACACACACACACACACACACACACTTCTGCTTATGTCACATCCGATTGTGTCACTCACTGTTTGATGTGTTAGAACATCAGACTCGGGTTAAGGGTTGGTGTCAACAGCTGAGTCATGGGGGGGGGGGGGGGGGACGGGTTAATGGAGATGATGCTGAGTGCAGGGGTCGGTGAACGCGGCGCCCCCTCTCTTTCTTTGGCCACGCGTGACTGGAGCTCATGATCATTAGTGAGTCGGGGGTTTTTTTTCGCCGCCGTTAGCTCATCGCAGACAGATTTGGCGCTCGTTTGTCATCGTCGACGGGGAGGAGGAAAAGAGTCGTTTCTAGGGAAACGCCTCAGTTTAAGATAAAAAAATAAATACAAGTTGAACTTGATGAAAATTGAAGTTTATTAATTTATTAATGCATTAATTAATTCATTAATTAATTAATTAATGAATTAATTAATGTATTAATCGATTCATTAATTAATTTATTTATTAATTTATTAATATATTTATTATTATTTTGTATTATTATTATTATTAATTTATGTATTTATTTATTTATTTATTAATTAATTTATTTATTTATTTATACAGATACAATAGCAGTTTTGATGAAAAAGCGTTCTAAATGTCTATACAACTGCTATAAAAGAAGATATAAATATATACATATATAAATATAATGCATTATTATTATTATTATATATATATATAGTTAAGATATTGAACATAATTATGGAACATTGTGCACACGACATTTTTCAGCACCAGCAAACTTCTCACATTTTTGTCCTACATTTTATTATCTTTCATAAATGTTGTTTATACTCGAGATTAAAATGAAATAAAGAATATTACGTGTGATACATAACATATTTGTATTGACGTCACAAAAGCTGTGTGAATCACAACAGTGGGACAAACTTTTTTTATATAAATATGCTGAAAAGTCATTCAAATATTGTAGATATTCCCCTGAATTACAGACACTATCAAAATAAAAGCTTGAATTTTTCCAGATTAAGTATTTAGTTTAACCTTAAAATAACAACATCTTATGTTTATATTGTTTTTTTGTTTCTTTATTATAGTAGAGCAAAAAAAAAAAAGTCATATATTTATTAATAATAGTTCAGAATAGTAGGTAATTATTAAATTCAGATAACTCCACTGTATACTTTTAACAATTGTTGTAATATTTCATAGTTTAATACAAAATGTCAAATGGTCACTGTTATTTTACTGTGTTTTATCACAAAATTAAGTTTTTAAGTTTGAGTAATTTCCTCAAACAAATATGGTCAAGACGAAGCTTAAAGTATGAGGTCAATAAATTACAGAGAAACACATTATTGTCAAATCTTATCATCTCGTGTTATATATAACAGTTAGTTAAATTAAAGTAAAAGTCGTGTGTATGAAAAGGATTAAACCATTTTCTATATGAAATTGTAGAGTAAAATAAAACAATTTAATCTCCGCAGCTTAAAAGTGTTATTTTGAAAACCACCATGTTTCTGCAAACTCTCAATATAAATGTGATAATTACTAAATAATCAGATTAAAGTACACATAGTGCGCGATTTTTGGAGGTTCAGGGTTGATAAATAAAAACATTTTCCCAGCTAAAGATTGATAAAATAACAGCTTCTTAAATTAAATTAGAATTCATTGATTTAACATATCACATGGAAAATATATATATAAAAATAATCTAAGGGATTAAAAAGAAGTTACAAAGAAGTAAGACTTCAACAATTGATCAATTTGTCAATATTTTCTGGGTTTTAATTGCTGAATATCACAAAGGAATCAATACAACTGTAAAAGTTTGGTTTATGGTAAAAAAAAAATAGATGTTTTTTTTTGACATTTTATGAACCAAGCAGCTCATTTTTAAAAAGTTGGGGGGTGAAATGACACTTCCCCGTCATATTTAGTCCTTTCCTTGGATTCCAGTCGGGGGCAGCGAGCCTTTGAACCTCTCGGTGAACCCGACTCAGCGTACGACTCTCAGTGGACGACACACACTGTGTGTGTGGGTGACTTTTGAGTTGAGTGTCGGCTCATTAGGGTTCCGGACTGGAGGTCACGTGACCGCTTCCCTAAAGCGACGCGACAGGAAGCGGCGGCAGGAAGAGTTTTTCGGGGGGACCAGACTTTAATGGACGATCATTATGCTTCTGTGGCTCTGTTTGGAGTGTGAGAACACTGAGCCTCTGGCACACAGAGACACGCTGATATCTGGACTTTGTACATTACACTGCTGCCTATTTCCCCCCCCCCGCCTTCATTCTGAGGCTTTTATTCCTTTTAATTCGTCGTCCATAATCGGGGCCATTTCCCATGTCGTCCTGCTCTGCTCAGCCTCCAGGTCTCTATCTCTTAATTCCCCGTCTGATTAGTGGAACTGAATGAAGAAGGAGGACAAAGTTTCCTCTGCGGAAAAAAGCATCAATAAAGAGTTTCTTTGAAGCAACATATCTCGGTCACTCGTAACGTTGAAAAAGTGGCACTGGCTTTATTCGAGCTCGTGGAGAACTTTTAGCGTCTCTCTGTTCTCTTTCTTCTAACGTTAGATAACCCACGTCCTGACAGCGTCCACTCGGACTCGAGCGGGGGCCAGAACGGACGGAGAAAGAGGGTCACACGAGGCAATATGGCCGCAATTGTTAGCCGTGCGCTTGAGAGACAGCCAAAAGAGACTCTAAAGTAACGCTAAACTTTAAAAACAGAGGCACACATACGCAGTACACAGGTACGCTGGTTATTTGTTAGCGATGCTCTTTTCGTTTAACAATAAACGGAGAGCTCCAGTTCGACTGTAGGCGCGCTAACAGTGCTAAAGGAGCTAACGGAGCTAACTGGTGCCTGGAGTCCAAAAAACTGCATTACTTTAGAGACTCATTTTAACAATCCGGTGTCACACAAACATGACGTTTTTTTCCGGTCAGTCATCATGGAAACACGCAATAGGCTAACATTAGTGGCGTTAACGGCCCAGCATTATTTAAAACTGAATCTTTTTTGGTTTGTGGACATAAAACAAGACATTTGAGAACTTCCCACTTCCAGATAATCGATTACGGAAACAACAGTTAGTGGCGTGAGACGCCCCCTGGTGGTTTGTCAATATATTCTCCTTTCCTGATTAGCCTCAATCGACAAACTGGAAGACTACATCCAGTTTTTAAATATAGTCTGATTTAGGTCATGATTAGTCCAGACTGTGGAAGAAGCGATACCATACTTGGTATAAATACTACTGTCAAAATGTAAATTAGCGTGACTCCGGATTGTTAAAATGAGTCTCTAAAGTAATGCTAAACTTTGAAAACAGAGGCACACATACGCAGTACACAGGTACGCTGGTTATTTGTAGCGCTGCTCTTTTCGTTTAATAATAAACGGAGCGCTCCAGTTTGACTGTAGGCGCCGCTAATGGCGCTAAAGGAGCTAACTAGTAAACGGTGTCCAAAATCTGTGTTACTTTACCGTCTCTCTGTTCTCTTTCTTCTAACGTTAGATAACCCACCTGACAGCGTCCTGTCGCCCACTCGGACTCGAGCGGGGGCCAGAACGGACGCGGAAAGAAAGGACGGGTCACACGTGGCAATATGGCCGCAATTGTTAGCCGTGCGCTTGAGAGACAGCCAAAAGAGACAGACCCGCCGCGCCAGGGCGGCCAAAAACCGCCGCTCGCTGAATGGTGTGCGAGTGTTTCGTTGGGGGGCAGCGGCGATGAGTCGTGTCAACGCTTTTTTTTCCCTTTCATTTCATCGCGCCCGTCGCCATTTGCATAATTTCCATTCCCGACGAGCGACAAAGAAAAGGAACGAGATGCTCGTACGTTGACGAGGGAACAATGGCGGCGTGAAGGGTCGTCGCGAGGGGGTGGAGGGGGCGGGAATTTCCAAAATCGAGGTTTAATATTTTGTCAGGCCAGTTTTTGGAAAACACTTTTTTTTTTTTTCGACTTGGCCAAAGCTCAGTCAGAAAGACTGCCGCTTTGTCTGATGTGATGAGCAAAGTCCATGCAGGTCTCACATCATCAAAAAACAAGAAGAAGAAGAAGAAGGAGGAGAAAACAATGGCTTTCATTTCACTTGTCAGTGTCCATTAACTTTGCTGAAAGCCAAAAATGAGCAGCCCGCCGATAAAAGCAACAGAGGCATGGTGGACGGACATATCGCGTGATTAATGTTCATCCTCCCGAAGATGATGAGTTTGAGATGCATCATTTACGGGAAGAAAAAAAGAGAGTCCATGATGTCACGTTTGACAGGAAAGGAAAACGCATTAAAAGAGTTGTGAGTCAAAGAAAACTGCAGCTGCATCAAAAGAAGAAGGTTTCTTCAATCACTTCTGAAAACTGTGATGTTTTTTTTTTGTTTTTTTACTCCCTGTACATAAACGGTAAATTCTCCACAGGAAAAGACATAATATGTGACATTTCTGCAAAAAGCAACCAAAAGAGTGACATTTCGAACCGTCTTTATATTCGTAAAAATCAGCATTTATGTATTATTAATGACATTTAATTCCCTTCGTTGATCTTTCTCTGCTGTAGTATCCGCAGCAAAAACCGCTGTGAAACATGAGCGTGGAAGTGATTATTCGGTTAAACAAGTTAGGCATTGTGTTGTCTTTTGTTTGTCCTTTTATTGTGTGTTTTTATTGTAAGCACGACGACTGCTGAAGCTCTGCCTGTAAACCGCAGACGAGACGAAAACATCTCCATCGTCCATGTCGTTTATATGTTGGACTGATGAGTAGAACACATTTTAAAGTTTATGGATGGTAGGACGGCTCAGAATGGGCAGCCCGTGGTCTAAATGCCCTGGTTTGTCAAACTGTGGTACGTGTACCACCATTGGTAGACAAGCTGGTGGTACTTGGAGAAAAATCAGAAATACTGTTTCGACTGCATTAAAGGGCCATATATATATATATATATATATGTCACAGCGACTCAGGAATAATGTTCATATAACAAACTGAACTCACCAACAACAACACTACAGCCAAAATATTTGCATTAAAAAAAAATATTTTGCAGACTGCAAATCATGCATATGTTTTGGCATGTGGCGCCACCTACCGCCGTCTACCAATCAATGCAGTCGGTAGAGTCTCAGCTGCCGAGCAACCACGGGTTGACAGTTAGGTCAGAAAAAAAAATCTAAAAGACCTCGGTATTTTGAATTTGAATGTCGTAACCGTTTTTGACCACATTCTTACATATGGCACTTCTAACGTCCACGTTGGTGATACTTCAAGAGCTCAAGGTGGTACTTGTTATAGAAGGTTTGAAAAACCACTGGTTGAGTCGAAAGATCTGGTCTTTAACTGGAGTGTTCTTCAGTTTGAATCCCAACAGATCAAGGCCTTAGGTACCTCTGAGCAAGGTACCCATGGCTCCCCATTGATTAGCTTATTTGCTAAACCGTAAAGGCACTAATACTAACAATTTTCATAATAATTAACCAGTTCCCCTCTTGTGTTGGTAAACTAGGTCAAGTATAGTACAGTGATAATGATGAGATCTTGGTCTCAACGGGACTACCCGGTTAAATAAGTCTAATAAATAGGCGCTCATTTAAATGGAAACGTTAGCTCAACCTAACTAGAGACCTAATCTAGAGTTTGCGAGACAAAAATGCACCGAAAACGCTTCATTACCCTGCGTACGTGTGATCTGGAGAAAGTTCACAAACGAGGCCAACAAAAGAGAGACAGTGGGGGGGAACAGAAATGCAGATAGTTCTGCGTGTTGTATTCAAAGTTCTGTGAAAAGGCCCTCGTGGTAATGGGGCTGCGGCGGCTGGCAGAAAGGGGGCAGGTGTAGAGAGTGATAGGGCTGATGTGAGGACGAATGAGCGCGCAGGCAGGCAAAGATGGATGATGGATGGTGTTGATACAGGAGGCAGCCGCCCCTGCTTTATCTAGGCAGCACAAGCCAGACCTGCCGGGTTGATGGGTGAGCTGTCAGCCTTTTGTTTATGGACCACCACCCATCTCCCATCTCCCTTTATGCCCCCGGAAGCCGAGATCACTCAAAAATAGCTACCACTCTGTTGTGTTGTTGTCGCAAAATGTGGACGAAAAAAAACAAAAAAATATCAAAATTAATTGTAATCATTCTAAAAAATGTTGATGATTTTTTTTGTGAGAAAGAGAAGAGGAGACGCAGAGCGGAGGGAAGACGTGAACTTAATCCAACCATATCCCCACGAGTTGCATGCTTCCAATTAACGACCGGTTGGTTTATCAGTCTCCGACGATGATTGCTGTTTTTAATCATTTTCCCTTCTCTACACGGTTTCTTCCACTCTATCAGTTCTTTCCCGCTCTTATCATCTCACCCCCTTCCTCGGCGCTCGTCTCGCTTCCCTCCCCGCTCGTGTGTTCGGCGGCTGCCTCCCGTTTCATCACACGCGCCCGTGCAGCCACCGCACTCTCACGCTGTGTGTGCAGGCGTTAACACGGACGCCCGCGACGTCTCTACGCATAAATCGCAACTTGCACGGGGGAAAAGTTTTGAAATCTGCCGATAGGGTTGTTCTCGCACCGCTGAAACTTCCACCATAGATGATTCGATGTAGTGTTTTACAGAGCAAGCATGTGATCGGGAAGCAACCTTAGCCATATAACTCGTCCTAACCTTAAAGGGATAGTTCGGAATTTTGAACATAAGACCTATTTTCCAACTCAGCCGGTGTGATGGAGACGTCTGGAGACGTTTTCAAGATATTTCATTCAGTTCTTCTAGTTGCCGAGTTCGCTGATGCTATGGCTAGCGCAAGTCAATGATACAAGTTAGCATGGCATTAAAAACACTCATACCGACTCCACAGTGCACCCGAGGCAAATCGATTGTAACGGCGGACTATCGATGTACATATCTGTGTTGATAGAATAATATTTGAAACAAAACTAGCATTAATTTTTGAGGGACTACTTTCTCAGCACTATATTTCCGGCAGCGGAATCAGTCTGCCGTTCCCGGAAGTATGACGCGCTGCTGCTGAGACATAAATCCTTCAAATTGCAAGTTTGGTTTTATTTTAAACATTTTATCAACACAGATATGTACATCGATAGTCTGCCGTTACAATCGATGTGCCTCGGGTGCACTGTGGAGTCGGTATGAGTGTTTTTAATGCCATGCTAACTTGTATCATTGACTTGCGCTAGCCGTAGCATCAGCGAACTTGGCAACTAGAAGAACTGAATGAAATTTCTTGAAAACGTCTCCAGACGTCTCTATCACACCGGCTGAGTTGGAAAATAGGTCTTATGTCCAAAATTCCGAACTATCCCTTTAAGCTAACAACGTTAGGGCTAAGTCTAAGCTAATCAGTTCCTTAGACATTAGTTCTGCCTCGTTAGGCACTGGAGTTTTGGTCTCCATGAAGACCACAGTACGAGCTAAGTATGTCTGACTCCGCCTCCGTAGGTGGCGCTGTATCTATCTTTATAAGCTAGTGCGTATTGAATCAGTTTCCTGTTGACCTTTACGTCACACAAAAACAAACAGCGAATGGACGGTGAGATGGACCGTGCCGCACATGCTAATCGTGGTACAAATTAGATGGCGCATGTGGTCGATGTGTTGTTCGAAGAAAGACGTCGCCGCCGCCAGCACCGCCGTATGATATCCAGTTTGTGCGTCGTCTTCGCCAAAGGCTAACGCTAAGTCTGACTCCAGTCCAACTAAGTGTGAGTAATCAGACTATGAATCGGATTATCCAGATATATAGTATGGTATAATATACCATACTATATATCTGGATAATCCGATTATGTCCGACTAAGACTAACGTTTTGCGTGAGTCAAATCTCAGTGTTTTTTTCCAAGAAATGCTCCTAAAGAGGTAATAAAACAACACACACATATTGTTATGTGAGGACACTCATAGATGTAATGCGTTCCCATTCCAGTCTCCTAACCTTGACTGACACAACTACATCTGCCTAATCCTTAACCTAACCCTAATATAAACCAAATACTAAACCTAAACCAGCTTCCATTGGTTTATAAATCATTTTGGTAACACTGGAGCACATCATTTCACCATTAACTAGGTGCATGCAGGGTTAGGGGTAGCAGCATATAAATAGCATATTAGCCCTTTACTAGTAAATATTAAGCACGTATTAACACCTTATTAAGGAAAAATCTCAATTCATGTCGTAATAGAGTTAGAATAAGGTATTAATACATGTTTAATGTGTGTTGAAATAATGTTGTAAATGCTCGTCAATGAATGATGTTTTTATTTTGATAGTTGCTAATTTAATTGAAATGAGATAGAATTTTCGGTGCCACAGTTTCCTCACATAGTCCAGAAACATGCAGATTACGGAAAGGATTAGGTCAATTGGACACTGTAAATTAAAGGTGCCATATGTAAGAATGTGGCCAAAAAACGGTTACTACATTCAAATTCAAAATACCAAGGTCTTTAAGATTTCGTTTTCTGACGTAACTGGCAACCCGTGGTTTGCTCATCAGCTAAGACTCTACTGACTGCAATGATTCGTAGACGGTGGTAGGTGGCGCCACATGACGCCAAAACATGATTTCAAAACATAAACATGATTTGCAGTCTGCAAAATTTTTTAATGCAAATATTTTGTCTGTACTGTTGTTGTTGGTGAGTTCAGTTTGTTATATGAACATTATTCCTGAGTCTCTGTGACATATTAGTAGGATTTTACGGCCAGTTGATTTAGATTTATTACATAATGCACCTTTAATAATTACTAATAAAGGGCTTTTTGGGGTTTTCATGAATAATAACAGTGTACACACACACAGAGAGAGAGAGATTTGATCAGCCTAAACAAAGCACTATCCTAACCCTTAACCATAACCAGGTGATTCCTAACCCTAACCCTAACATAACCTAACAAATATTATCCGTAAACTAGTTCTGCCTCATTAGGACCAGGTTCTGGTCTCCACGAGGACTGCTTTTCCTGTCAAGGTCAGCGTTTATACCATAGAAGGTCCTAAAGAGGTAACAAATACAAATCCACACCTCACACACACACACGTCTCCACCCCCCCTCCCCTCCCTCTCTCCCTCCGCCCGACAAGAGGTGACTGAGCGTAACCATTATAGCGCCGTGTCACCTTGTTATGAGTCTCTGTCAGCGCGCGGCGTGGAGTAAATTAAAGAAGCTATAACCGCGGCTCCGTCAACCGCCCGTCACCCCTCATTTATTACGGTGCCAGCCGAGCGGAGGGATAAACCCCCTACATCAGGCGCACAGATCGATCAATGTGACACTTCAGGTCTCGGGAACAATCACGCGAACAAAGGCAGGTGAAAGGAAGACGTGGGTTTGGTTTACAGCTACAGTTGTTCCAGGATGAGTCATGATGAGAAAAGGCCTTGGACACACTGTCCCCGCCGGCGTGTGTCCTGAGCCAAAGACTTAAACTTCATCTAACTTCCTGTGCAGTGCGTTAGTGTATCGATCTCTGGCCCTGATGTTCAGCGTGATCGTAAGTGTCTCTATTAAGACACCAGAAGTAGCTGGTGTATCTGGGGAATTTACCCCTCTATTAATGGTGAATGGGTGAATTTATGGCACGGATAAAAAAGACGGCA
Organism: Microchirus variegatus; assembly: GCF_963457635.1. Classification (NCBI taxonomy): domain Eukaryota; kingdom Metazoa; phylum Chordata; class Actinopteri; order Pleuronectiformes; family Soleidae; genus Microchirus; species Microchirus variegatus. The sequence continues at coordinate 26,265,922 of NC_139808.1, forward strand.
AAGAATTCAGAATTTTGCCAAAATGAAGATATTGTCACGTTCATCCATTGAGTGAATGCTAATTACAAACCTTTTAAAGCCAGGTTTAATCACAGCCTTTTCTGCACCCAAACACTTAATATTAATTATGCACTATTAATGATTAGTTACGCATTCATAAATATTGAATTCATCATTTATAATAGTTTATAAACACAGTTGTGTCATCATTTATAAACATTACAGGACACGTTAAACGGCGTGAACATTAACGCACGACTTGTTTCCATGACAGCTGACCTGGAAAAGACGCTCGTGACGTCATGTTTTTGTGCCGCGCCACCGGAGTCCAGGCACCGTTTACCAGTTAGCTCCTTTAGCGCCGTTAGCGCCGTTAGCGCCATTAGCGCGCCTACAGTCAAACTGGAGCTGTCTGTTTATTAAAACAAAAAAAGCAGTGCTACAAATAAGCGCTAGCGTACCTGTGTACTGCGTATGTGCCTCTGTTTTTAAAGTTTAGCGCTACTTTAGCGACTCATTTTGACAATCGGGAGTAAACATGACGTCACGCGTGTCTTTTTTTCACGATCGATCGCCATGGAAACACGTCACATGTTAGCGCCTGTGTCGCCGTTAATGACCCGGCACTGGTTTTAATGATTTATTTGTTTATATGGAGCAAAGAAAGCAGAAAATAGTCACATTTCAGAACCTAGCTAGCTTTGGGCTCTAGGTCCGTGCGTCTTTTTCCGGTCAGTCGCCATGGAAACGCGTAATGCGCTAACGTGCATTAGCGTTGACACCGTCCAACACTATTTATAAAGCGTGTTTCTGACGTAAATACCCATTTTAAGATGAGTAAAACATTTATTACTGTGTTTATAAACTATATACTAATGAGTATTAAATGCATTATAAATGATACATTCAATGTTTATTAATGCTTAATAGTGAGTACTTAAAAAGGGAACTTTCCCCATAGGATTATTTTGTTTACATTCAAAAGGATTTCATTGATTCAACAAATGAACTCTGTACACAGTACATATTCCAGGCCTGTGTGTGGCGCTGTGGCGTTGCCACGGTAATACACCGATAACAGAGAGGAAGATGCTCATAAAAGCTCGTTTACAATAATCTCACATACAAACATAAGCGTAAGGGTCATAGAGGTGAAACTATGAAATCACTGTTGTCGCAAAGTTGTATACAGAAAAACACAAGGGTGGTGTTTGTTTGTGATGTTTGACCGTTGATAATAATAATAATAATATCAATAATAATAATGTGTTATTTTAAAGGTCAAGGTCGGGGGTTTTCTTGGCCTGACAGTGAAAATGAATGGAAGTCAAAGCGAGCGCTCGCCCTCACAAGAGTAGTTGTGCGTGTTTGCAAGACTCGCTGATTCGATGTTACCTCCCCGCCCACTGGTCAAGGTGTTATTGAGAGCGGGGGGAGAGGGGGCGGGGGGGGGGGGGGGGGGGGCGGGGGGGGGGCTGTGTTATCTCTGTCCACGAGGTTTTCACCCCCACCGACTCACCGTGCGGCGGCGGAGTACACCGGCACTTCCAATCCCTGCACGGCGAGCAGCCGCGTCCCCGTGGATTGTTGCTCGCCACCTCCTCCTGGGTGGGCTATAACTCATCTCCAGACTGGATGTGGAGAAGGAGTCTTATCTCAGTCCCCCCCCAACACCCCCCCCCCCCCCCCACCTCCACCTCTGCTGCTCTGTCTTAGGGGGGAAAAGATTTCGCGGTGGTGGCCCCGGTGTGTGAGTTATAGCTGGGGTTAAGGGGGAGTGAATGCGCCTGTCGGTTTGCGTTGTCTTTATAAATCTATGTCTGTGCGGCCAGAGGAATGTGTGTGTATTTATTTCTATACAGTACGTATTTGTGTGTCTGTGTAACTGAGATCTATTTAACATGCAAACAAAGCTCCGTCAGCTCATCTTAATGCGCCCTGTCCCATAAGGTGAAACACTATTGTCATAAGTTATTTAATCATGTGAAGGGCATCGTTACAGTTGCATCTCAGTATAACTCCCTCCTCCCACACACACACACACACACACACACCCCTCCACCCACCTACCCCATCCCTGCCGCCTCTCTCTGTCATCTTGGCCTATCAATCAAAAATGTATTAAGTCCAGAGTCGGGCCGATCAAAGGCAGAATTCCTGGGAGGAGAGCAGATAAGGCCTATCTCATTAATAAGTGCTTTACCATCGTCGGGGCCCCGCGCGCCCCCCCGCCCCCCCCCCCCGCCACACCCTGCCTGCCTCCCTTTGATATCTAATTATCCATCCGTTTCATTCTGTCAGAGAGAGGGAGGAGAAGGACGACTCGCGGTGTCATTACATGCAAATACCGTTGCGTGGCTGCGTGTACGGAGATCCGGGAAGAAAAAAAAAAAAAACTCGGTGACACGCAGCAAATCCGAAAAATGTGCAGAGAGTGGCACGTGTAAACAAATGCAAATAAGATGCTTTTTGGGGGGGGGGGGGTTCGTACGACACCCTCTACACCCCTGAAAGGCTGTCATGTGTAACAGTGCAAGCCTGAGGATGGAGATGGAGAGAGTGATCGTGTGTAGGAGCTGCAAAATCAACCTTTTTAGGCCTTCACCTATCATCGAAGACGTGTTCAACCAGATGACAACCCCCCCAATAACCACTCTAAAGGCTGCACATATGCCAGGCCTGTACGTGGCACTATAACACTGTTACGTAATGGTTGTATGCATAAAAACCCCAAAAATCCACTTCCATGTGGATAAAAAACTGAATTAGTTTGGAGGAATTAAGTCGAATATCGACTGATCCCAACCAACCTTCAGAGAATTACACTTGTCCATTTCAATTCGATTCAAATTAAATCACATTATTCGTCACCAAGGGCCAATTTCAAAGCTTGTTTTTACAACAGAGCCTAAATCCCCCAGTCAGCAGATCCATGTGGGCTCCGTAAGGGTCGTATTTGGGGCTGACGCTATATGGGTCCCAAGCAGGTTTACAGGACACTCATTGAAATACTTGCAAATTAAAAACGAGACCCTTTTCCTTGAATGAAAGTAACGTATGGTTCCTTGCCCATATAATGTACGTACAATAATATAGAAGGAAAACACACATAAAGTGAAAGGAACTTTATTTTAGAAGATTCTATAACAGTGTTTCTCAATCCTGGTCCTGGGCGACCACCGTCCTGCATGTTCTACCTGTTTTCCTGCTGACTTAATCAACTTTCTATCGTTGGTTTTTTGAGATATTGCTAATATATGACCTTACTTTTTGCCTTCTGGAACTGCACTTTTTGCACATTTTGAGCGTCGCAGGCCTCCAATGATCGGTCAAGTTTCATGGAAATGTAGTTTCTGGTGTTTCTAGAAGTTGCCACATACAGTTCTTTGCCCAAAATCCACTTTTTTATACATATTATGTGCTCCTGCATTGTCTAGTCGCTGTATAATATTTGTTGTTTCATTTTCGTAGTGTTTCAAAAAGTCATGTAAAATAACATGGTCGCGGGCCACGGTTGCATAGCCACTGTTAGCAGCGAGACGCCATGTTTCTACGGGAGCCTGTAAGGACAAACGCGAGAGAACAAATCAAGCGTCTCTTTACTTGTAGCGGAAGTCCCGCCTCCTCTCTCTCCGCTTCGTCTGCTACGGCCGCGGTAGCTCGCCCTCTCCCTCGCCTCACGAACCTCATCTGCTGACGCGGAGAAAGACGACGAGGACGACATTTGACCGGCTGCGGACACCGTAGCGCTCAGGGAAGGGAGGGGGTGAGCAGAGGAGCAGTTCTTTGTTGTAAATTTCAGCCTCTCCTCTAGATGGCACTATAAACTACTTACTTCACCTTTAATAGCGATGTCCAAGATCACGCCAAGGTTCCTCGCAAAAAAAAGACGCAAGTGAGGAGGGGACAGAAAATATTAAAACATCAAGGCGAGATAGCGAGGAAGACGTCGCGGACAATGGACGGAGAGCAAGGGTTAAGAGGATTTTTTTTCTTAAAGAAAGACTGATGGACAAAGGAAGAAGAAGAAATGAAGAAGGAAGGGGAGAGACAGACAGGAGAAATGAGAGAATGGGGAAACGGGAGGGGAGGGAAAGAGCGGGGCATTCTTTTGCCTTCTCTCCTTGGTTTTCTGTAAGAGTAGCTCGGGAAGATAAGGCTAAAAGGTCCGTCAGTCTGTTGTGGAACAATCACGTTCTGTGTCTCTCAGCCTTTTTTTTTCTCTTCTCTTTCTCGCTCTCGAGATACCGCCTTTTCTCTCCGTCTAATGGCACAACTCGGATTTCGAGCGATGCCTCGCCGCGATACGGCTCATCTCTGGTGGCGCGGTTTACTGACATCACTCCACATCAAAATAATACGACGTGGCCCCCGCGTGCCTCCGTAAAAGAGGCCCCCGAACAAGCCTCCGAGTCTAACGTGACCGAGTGGGGAAAAAGTCTGCAGAAACACTTTGGGGCTAATTGTCTCTCAGAGAGCAAAAAGCCTCTTCCACTGTATCTCATGTTCAAACCGGTGTCATTTATTGATATAAAGGAGCACGGGATTCAAAGCGGCAACAAAAGGGGGGACGGAATTATGTCTTCGTTTAACGGCGCCGTTCAAAAACCCCGTCGTTCCCTAATCGCTCAAAGCGCAGCGTTCGAGACAAACACAAAACCTCCGAGGAGGATTTAGAAGAACAAAAAAAATAAAAGGGAAAAAAAAGCACACATACGTAGGCCCGTGTGCCTCAAAGTCTGCCGTCCAATCCGGTGTCCTCTTTTAAAAAGAGACCTTCATCTCTTTCTAGAGACGTTCTTCAACGGGAGGAAGGCGGCGTGTCAAAGACACGGGTCACAGCGTTTACAAAGACTAATCCGAACACGGCGTCCGCGGCGCCCGTTTCATGGGATTAGAATTAAATAAAACATAATAATAAATACATTTGAAAAAAAGCAGAAAATTAATTTATGCTTGAATAACTTATTTTCTGTTTTTTTTTTTAAGGGATGGCTTTAACAACTCTACAGAGGAAATAATTAAAGTCAAAGCAGCAAATTAATTTGCTTGACTTTAAATTTCTTCCATTTTTTTTTCTTTCTCCCCTCGAGGAATTTTTTTCGACGCAATAACGGAACATTATCCCAAAAAAAAAGACGACACGGCGTCTCTGTTCTGTCTTTTCAAAGAGCAGCGGAGTCCATGCACGAGTCAAGATACGATTAAATCAGCCAATAATCAGCTGCTCCCTCTCTCTCTCTCTTTCTCTTTCTTTCTCACACTCACTCTCTCTACCTCTCTCCAGCTTTCCGTTTCTCTCTCTGACCTGTTGTTGTGAAGCCGCCTCAGGGTTTGAATAACTGTCTGGTGCCAGGCTGCCTCACCCCAAGGCCTTATGGGAGATGAAGAAGAGGTCACAGAGGTGGGGGGGGGGGGGTGTGTGTGTGTGTGTGTGTGTGTGTGTGTGTGTGTGTTTGTTGTCTCTTGAGGACCTTTAGGACCTGGCATAAACACTGAGCCAGAGTCTCATTTTCTAAGTGTAGGACTAAGATTTTTGAGTGATGAGTTGTGGTTGTGTAAAGGTTAGGGATAAGGCTTCGTTTGGTCGTCCGAATGAAAGGAAGTCGATGAACGTCCTCAGTAGGACATCCGTACAAAACCTGTGAGTGTGCGTACCTGTGTTTATGTCTTTGTGAGGTCCGCACAAACCCGTCTTTTATTTTGACGCCGCAATTTAGAGGTTTAAAGGTGCCATATGTAAGAATGTGGCCAAAAATGGTTACTGCGTTCAAATTCAAAATACCGAGGTCTTTTGGGTTTGGTTTTCTGACGTAACTGGCAACCCGTGGTTGCTCGGCAGCTGAGACTGCAATGATTGGTAGACAGCGGTAGGTGGCGCCACATGCCAAAAACATGATTTCAAAACATAAACATGATTTGCAGTCTGCAAAATATATATTTTTTAATGCAAATATTTTGTCTGTACTCTCTGTGACATGAACAATCCTACTAATATTATTAGGAGGATTTTATGGCCAGTTGCTTTAGATTTATTACATAATGCACCTTTAAGATTGGGTTTTAGAGTTAGCGTTAGCCATTTAGCAGTGTTCTCACTAAGATATAAAAATGTGTGTGTGTGTGTTGGTGCTTGTATTTGTGGCTTTTCCATACAGAGTGAGGACATTTTGGCTGGTCCTCACTTCTTTTAAAGGGCTTTTTCAGGGTTAAGACCTGATTTTAGTGCTTAGGGATAGAATTGGGTTTAGCTTAGCATTAGGGTAAGGGTTAAGCCAAATGTATACTCCTGCGTAAAGTGCCCTACGTCGCTTACGGAAACCCCTCTGCGTCGTCTCCGGCTGCGCGAAGACGACAGAAACAGAACGTGACTCGACAACTTGCTTCCTTATTGGCATCTCCAGAGTCACCTGACGTTTAAAGTCATTTGTTTTTTTTGCTCTATTGTTTGTTTGCTTGCTGCGTCCTTCATCTGAAAACTGAAAACGCACCTGACGGAGGGAGCGTTTGTGCGTATACAGCAGCAGCGCGAGAGTGGGCGGTGCGCGAAAAAGCATTGATCCCATCGATCAAATCAAATTTAAGTCGTCAATCAAATCGCACAACGCACGTTACGTCAATGCACTAAAATGACGAATCAAAGCCATAAGCCACATCTTTGTGCGCCTTGTACAGCAGTGTATATTTGTATGTCACAGCGCACCCTGCTGTTAAAGACTGGAAACTGCAGCCATTCGCATGAACTTTGAGCAAAACAGAAGTTGTTCTACCTTAATGGTTTTTTCATTTCTTACTTAGTTTTTATATTATTGTATATAAGGGCATATAGTGTTGTTTTAGAGATAGACTGATTAATTTGCCTTTTTTATTCAATTTAATTCAATTTAAAATTTGAATACATTTTTATTTAAAAATACATAAATAAATAAAACTAATTTTGTAGAAACTTTAATTAATAAATATTGCTAAGTAACAAAAACATTTTTTATGTTTCATGTATTTCAGATTTAGTGTATGCAGTATTTTTCATTTGAAATACTGTATAAATACACAAAATATTGGCAAAACTTGGTTACTGAGGTTGAGCAATTTTTAATCATTAAATCTGATTAAATCAGATGAAAATATGGGCCAAAATCAACTGTCCCTGATTTGTATAAATCAACCACAGAAAAAGTTCCATCAAAAGCAATTAAACATGGCTTCTGGATTTATATATATATATATATATATATATGTATATATATATATATATATATATATATATGTAATAATTTAAACTTCACTACTAAAATCCCGCGACAACAGTAAACAACATACGAATGAAAAAGGACAGCAGTTCTAAAGCCCAATTTATACTCCTGCGTAAAGTGCTCTGCGTAGCTACGCAGAGTCCTCTGCGTCGACGCAGAACCTGTCGAAGAGCCTCTGCGTCGTCTCCGGGTGCACGGAATATTTTTTAAGTGTCCGTCACTCCGTCAAGGGACTACGGAGACGGCAAGAGCTGCGATTGGTCCTCAGGACAGGCCGAGCTAAGCTGCTCTGTGCCGGCTCTCAGTGCGCTCCGGGCGTCCTGACAGAGGCGGAGCTGATCCCCGCCGATAACGCCGCTGCCGAACTATAAATACGTCATATCTTAACACACACAGCACATGTTTAGACTCTAAATGGCCAATTTCTCGCCTCAAATTATCTTAAAACTGCGTTCCGTGACACAGAAAAGTGAGAAACGGCCACTTTTTCAACAACAACAGTCTTTCTCTATCTTTCTTTCTCGGACGCCATTGCTCACTGTAGCCAGAAGCACAACAACCTTGCGCAGCGACCCCTACTGATCGGGCGGGAAATTGCAGCGAGTGTCCGTCACCACGACGCAGAAGTATAAATGCTCGAGGCGTCTCCGTGGTGACGCAGACGGATAACGCATACGCAGTCGGAGAAGTATAATGTGGCCTTTACAGTAAAAACACCTTTAGCCTGCAGCTCTGCTGAGGTGTCAGAGAACACCTTCAGACCCACAGGCAGATGAAAGAGAGGTCAAACTGCTGGGGATGAACCAGGTCCAGGTCTGACCAGGGCTGCAGGGGCCGCCTGCCTGGGTGGCTCTGCCCATAACCCCACGACGGATGAAGTTGGTCTGGTTGTGATTTGGTTCAGTAGACGCTAAGACACGAGGGGACTCTTCCTCCGTTTTCCTCTCTTTTTTAGCTATCAAAAGGGGGGTGACGGAGAGGTCAGGGGGGCTCCAGTCGACTGAGCCCTGAGGGGGAATCGTGGGGAGGGATAGTGGAGTGGTAGTTGGGAGGGTGTGGGGTGGTGGTGGTGGTGGGGGTGTCCCTCAGGAGCCTGGCCCGTCCCAAATCAAAACAAACAAACAGAGTGGTTCTCTGATCTAATCTGCTTGAACTAAAGCCCTCTCCAAACAGACTCCGACACACAACAGCAGCACATTGAAGACGCACCGTAACTGTTTCATTTGCACAACTGGAATGAGACTCATTTACATGGAGGACAATGAAGCTCGGGGGGGGGGGGGGGGGGATCCATGTTCTCTGCTTTGACCTGGAGTTTGGCCCCCAACCGATGATGTATTACACGATACTTTTTCGTATGACGTAGGAAATGTAATCGAATTATCGAGCGAGTCCAAGTAAAACAGGACATTTAAAGCAACACAATGCAGGATTTCGACGTTCAAATCGTGTCTCTGAGGTTGTTTTGATCAACTTAGGGTGAAGGTCACTTCTGGCATGATGGAACTTCTGGTTATGGGGTCTGTGCCACAAAAACAACAATGTACTAGTACAATGTAATCAAATGTGTATAAAATACAGTAACATAGGCTGTTGTACCTGGTCTGAAGACATGGTTGTACATTAGAAGTGTAGTGAAATAATACTGTTTATCAGCTGTGGGCATCACCCAGACAACAAATCCTACATTGTGTTGATTTGAAATACATGGAAACTAGTACTGGGAACGTTAAAGGGATAGTTCGGAATTTTGAACATAAGACCTATTTTTCAACTCAGCCGGTGTGATGGAGACGTCTGGAGACGTTTTCAAGAAATTTCATTCAGTTCTTCTAGTTGCCGAGTTCGCTGATGCTATGGCTAGCGCAAGTCAATGATGCAAGTTAGCATGTCATTAAAAACACTCATACCAGCGTCTCCAGACGTCTCCATCACACCGGCTGAGTTGGAAAATAGGTCTTATGTTCAAAATTCCGAACTATCCCTTTAACGCAATAAAGGCGTCAACGTTAACACATGATATGTTTCCATGACGAAAAAAGATGCACGTGACCTTGAGCCCAAAGCTAGCTAGCTTCTGAAATTTGACTTTTTTATGCTTTCTTTGCTCCATATAAACAAAGAAATCATTCAAACTAGTGCCGGGTCATTAACGGCGCTACAGACGCTATCATATGACACGTTTCCATGACGACTGATCGGAAAAAAAGACCTGCGCGACGTCATGTTTTACGTGACTCCAGATTGTTAAAATGAGTCTCGCTAAAGTAACGCTAAACTTTAAAAAACAGAGGCACACATATGCAGTACTGGTTATTTGTAGTGCTGCTGCTCTTTTCCTTTAATAAAAAGACCGTTCCAGTTCGCTAACAGCGCTAAAAGGAGCTAACGGAGCTGACTGGTAAACGGTGCCCGGACACCTAAAAATGATGTCACGCTGGGTTTTTTTCAGTTAGTCGTCATGGAAACGTGTCACACGCTAACGTGCGTTAACGTTGACGGCGTTAACGTGCCCAGCAGTAGCTGAAACATGTTAGCGCCACTGAAATTGGGTTGGATTACTTGAGTTTGAGTGCGAGCTCTGACACGAGAATCAATAAAATTAATAAATGCAGAGTTAAAAAGACGTAAAAGTCGTGGAAAAAAGATGCTTTAATCTCCGACATTTAGCAAAGACAATTTCAGGTTTTTTCCAGGTGTGTTTTCATAGTGCTGGGCACGTTAACGGATGACGCGTCGACGCGTAGCGTATCTCCTTGACGACTGACTAGAAAAAGACGCCCGTGTCGTAGTGTTTACGTGCCGCAGCAGTGTTTACCAGTTAGCTCCGTTAGCTGGGTTAGCTCCTTTAGCGCCATTAGTGTGCCTACAGTCGAACTGGAGCGGTCTGTTTATCAAAAGAAAAGAGCAGCGTTACTTTAGAGATTAATTTTAACAATCGGGAGGCACGTAAACATGGCATCACGCTCCTCTTTTTCCGGCCAGTCGTCATGGAAGCGTGTCATGCGTTAACGTTGACACCGCTAACGTACCCTAGTACTAGTTTTCCAGGATGCCAGTGTTTGGATCATGTCACCGGGAATCAAGAATTTTATTGTCAAGAAAAACCGCAACATTGCTCTAGTAAAGTAAAGACAGCAAACAGGTTGGCGTACGACTGAAAACACGAAGAATAACACGTTGGTTCATCAGTTTGACGACATCGACGTGTCTTGCCCCACCCGCCCTTTTTGCCGCTGGTGCATACGCACAAACGCTCCCTCAGTCAGGGTCTGATAGTTTTGCTTGACAGAGCCTGTTGTCAGACGAAGGACGCGGCTTAAACAGTCAGCCTTGCACCCTGTTTTTGTTCGTGAGAACCAAATCAGAGGGAGGATGATAACGGTGACGACAAAGGTTACGTACTGCGGCTTTAACTGTGCATACAGAAGCACACAGACTGTCAGCAGTGTAGTAAACACAATACGTGTGTGTGTGTGTTTGTGTTTACCGGCGTCCAGGCACGCTCGCGCACACCGAGAAGGGAACACAACAGGATTATTTTAAGGCCACTGCCTGGGAAAACCAACATGTTTGGCTCTTTGTTTTCTCGCCCTCGTGTTTCTGTGTGCTTTTTTTTCGGCCTGTAGACTAAACTCCTCGCCGCCCTTCGAACTGTTACCCAAACACAATGCTAAACAAAATCCCCTCTTCCTCAGCGCCGCTCTCTCTCTCTCTCTCTCTCCACCTCCACCCGCCAATCGCCGCGCTGCCTCTCCGTCAGCTGACCAAAAAACCCAGAGAAGATGTGGGCGAGATTAGACCAATCAGGGGTCAGGCCGAGGTTATCACAACCGCTCCAAAAACGAAAACAGATGGCGAGCGCGGAGAGCGCGGCACGTTCCGGCGTCTACTGTTGGACTCGTATCTCTTTTAGGTCGCTCGTATTCTCCCGCTCCGCTGGACTGGAAGAATGTCAGACTTAGTTTTTTGTTTGTTTGTTTGTTTTAATTCTGGGTGACGTTGCTTTAGCGAAATCGTGCGAGGATCGGCGAGTCAGCACGAGGTGCGCGATACTCGATAAGCTGTGCACTACCGGGTCACCTATGCAATTTTTGTTGTGTTTTCTATTAAAAGTCACACTTTTTTGCATCAAAAGAGTTGCAAAATGAATTAGAAAAAATCGAAAATACTGTTTTCAGCTGTTCTAACATCACTGCACAAGGGTTTTCTAATCATCCAATAGCCTTCAAACGCCAATAGCTAACACAATTAGCATTTGAACACTGGAAATGGGCCTCTATACAGCTAGAATAGTCGTTTACCACATTAACGATGTATAGAGTGTATTTCTGATTCATTTATTGTTATATAAGTGCTTTTCCTTCAGAAATAAGGACATTTCTAAGTGAGCCCAAACTTTTCTATATGAAGCGTAGCCTCCGTGCAGCCTTTTTGCCATTTTGTCACATGTACGACCGATAAAATATGTATATTTTCACCAGGGCTGACACACTTTCAAAGTTAGAGCAAGTTTTACTGCCCCCGATCATTATTTATAACCTTGTCAATGTCTTCACTCTATTTCCTATCCATCAGGGCCGGGCCCAAGGCACAAGCGAACTAAGCCACTGCTTTAGGGCCCTGTGACCACTAGAGGGCCCCCAAGAGCAATTAACTCAAACAAATAAATCAATAATAGTTTGTAGTTGCTGTAGTTTATTTAGAATTTTTCTCCCCATATTTTACCAAAGCTTTTTCACATAGTTGTCAGATGTGATTATTTCACTTTATATTGTATTTATAAACCATTTTTATGACCTTGTTCCGGGTGCCTCTGTTGATTTACATTATTATTGAAGTATTTGTTTGTTTATGTTAATTAAGATTGTGCACATTTTTAGATTTTCAGACCTTAATATCTTAATATTTTATTCATAAACAGTTTGGTTTTATGTATTGATTCTCTGTGTCGCCAGTAGGGGGAGTTGCTGAGTTTTGCAAATATTTGTTGAAAGATTTTTCTGGAAGTTTGCAAATCTGGTGTCTGCTTCCATGCAACAAAAAAGTTCTCACGTGTAGTTTTACAAGTGTATTTGTATTCGTGACAGAGTAGAATAAGTAGAATCCCTTTAGTATAGTAGGTGTGTGAATGATCAATAATCGTTATTATTGGCAGTAACAGAGGGGCCCATTTTGCTTAGGGCCCCATGGAGGCTTGGGCCGGCCCTGCTGTTCATTTTGCAACTCTTTTGATGAATAAAAGTGTGACTTTTAACGGAAAACACAACAAAAATTGTATAGGCGAGCCCACACTTTTGAACAGTAGTGTATATAAAAAAAAATAACTGCTGTTTACAGTCGTCCTATACTTGAACAAACTTATATTCATGTCTGTGATTGAAATAAACTTAAATACTGCGTAGGTAGCAGAGATTTAAATTATATTCCCTCTATTATCCTTCCAGACTTTCCCTCTCATTAACGCAGACCTGTATTAAACGTGGCCTTTTGCCCCACGGACGGCATCACCGTCGTCTGTTAGTCTGCTCTTTGTTTTTTTTTGTTTTTTCCACCAACGTTTGTCTATTTTTGCATAATTGTTTGCTTGTTTTGCTTATTATCGCTCCATCTGAAATCCAACCTCCCCTCTGTGGTAAACACCAGGCCCCTCTCAGTCTCTAGCTCGGTCTCTAACTCCCTGCACCTCCGCGAGATGTGATTGTGGCCAACGTCGCCGTGACAACGGGGACACGAGACTTTTCGTCACGACACGGAAAAACAAACAAGCAAACACAGGACGAGATAAAATGATTGAAATGTGTACAAACGTCTTATCACAGATGGTAATTGTTTCCGTGTGGGAGGGGAGGCTGAGGGAGGGATGGAGGGATGGAGGGATGGAGGGGGAAGAGGAACTTGAGAATATCCTCCCTCTGCCTTTGGCCTGCGCCTGACTTCAGAGCTAAGCCTTCTCTCAAGAGAAAGGTCAACACCAGGTTCAACTTTTCACCTCAGCAGCCCGAGAGAACACACTAAATACCAAGGATTACGCCACGGTGCGCTGCAATATCACGCGGCCCTTCCCTTCCCCTCTCCTCCCCTCCCTCTCCCTCTCCCTCCCTCTCTCTCTGTGCCTGCACGGCACTTTTCAATACCACGAAAAAATCCAATAAATGCAACTCTTCAATATGAAGTAAATGCCACAGCTGTGCGTGTGTTGCCATGTTGGGCTGTGGACACACGCTGGGTTTAGCTCAAATATATGAGAGAGAGAGCGTGTGAATGAATGTGCAACAGATGGAAATAAAAGTCGGGGTTAGTGTTAGGGGGAGTTATTCAGAGCTCTTTATTGTCCCTGGAGGTGAAGTGATGTACACAACAAACAAAGAAAAACTACGTTTACACAAAAGGCACAACCTGATTCAAAAATAATCCCAAATTAAATGTCAAGTTTGAGTAAAGAGCTGCGCATAAAGTGCAGTAAAACAATAACAGTGCAATCGATCTATAATGATATATATGTATGTATATATAGTGTATTTGTATGTATGTATGTATGCATATATATATGCATACATACATATATATATATACATATATATACAGTAAAACAATAACAGTGCAATCGATATATAATGATATATATATGTGTATATATAGTGTATTTGTACGTATGTGTATATACATATTGTATATACATATACATATATATGTATATATATGTATATGTATATATATGTGTATATGTATGTATATGTATATATAGGTGTATATGTATATGTGTATACATATATATGTATACATATATGTATGTATATGTATATATGTATACATATATGTATGTATATGTATATATGTATGTATGTGTATATATATGTGTATATGTATACATGTATATATGTATACATATATATATGTATGTATATATATGTATACGTATATATATATGTATACATATATATATGTATATATATATGTATACATATATATATATATATATATACATATATATGTATACATATATATATGTATATATATATGTATACATATGTATACATATATATGTATACATATATATATGTGTATATATATACATATATATATATTTAGTGTATATGTATGTATGTATGTATGAATATATGTATGTGTATATGTATATATAGTGTATATGTATGTATATATATATATATATATACACAATAAAACAATAACAGTGCAATCGATATATAATGATATATATATATATATATATATATAGTGTATATGTATATATGTATGTATAAATATATACATACATATATACTATATATATCATTATATATCGATTGCACTGTTATTGTTTTTATATGGACAGCTGTTGAAATTTAAATATATGTATATATATATATTTATATGTGTGTGTATGTGTACATACATACATATATATATATATATATATACATACATGTATGTGTGTATATATATATGTGTGCATATGTATATATATATATATTTTATAATGTTATAATATAGGTAACAACACTCAATATAGTAGTGATCATAAACTATCATAGTAAGTGTACAATAGTGGACTTTGGGTCCCATGTCCAATCAAAGTGTGTGTGTGTGTGTGTGTGTGTGTGGGCTCTGGTCAGGTGTAACCTAACATGGTGCCAGACACACAGACAGACAGGTAGGCGGCGGGCCCGGCGTCAGGGGCCACACGCCTGTCACGACACACCGCGCCACCACATACAGCAGCTCCAGCAGCAGCAGCAGCAGCAGCAACAGCAGCAGCTCCCACACTGCGTGTGCACAATGAGCGCTCAGTGCTCAGCATCACGCACCAGCGGCAGCAGCAATGTGAAATATTCACACAGGGAGAGACAGAGGAGGAGGAGGAGGAAAGTTGTATAAAGTACCTTAAATGTTTTTTTACTTCAGTAAAAGTACAAGTATGTTACAACAAAATGAAGTCAGTAAAAGACTTAAAGTATAAGATATGTCATGAACTTAAGTATCAAATGTCGTCTTCCCGATTTCAAATCTTGTCTAGTTGTTGCTCAGCTGGAAGGTTGTGTGTTCAATTCCTGCCTCTGCTATCGTCTCATATGTGTGCCCTTGAGCAAAGACACTTAACCCCATGTTGCAGCGCTGTGTATAAATACAGACCATAATACCAACTCCTCTTCTTCTACTGATTTTATTTGGTAGTAACGAGCAACAGACAGTTAGAGGAAGTAAAAGTAAAAAAATTATACAAATAACAAAGTAAAGTACAGATATGTGAGTTTTGTACTTAAGTACAGTAACAACATTGTCTTCATATAACGTGCTCATATTAGTTTGAATGATCTTAATTTGTCAACTTACTTATACTTCCTTACACTTATATTTACCCTTAAATCACTTAAGGTGTTTCTTACTAAAACATTTTCCTTTTTTTAAGTGGAATCTAAGTGATTTTTTATAAACCTTCTGCTTTTCTTTGAAGGAACTTTATTCATGTAAGTGTATTGTTTAAGTACCTTAACGGTTTTCCTTTGTTTTGTATAATATAATATAATATAAGTGTGTTCCCTTCATATAAGTTACTAACATTAGTTTTGAATTTCTTTTTTTTAGGGTCATGTAACTTATTAACATGAAGTTAATTCCTAAAGTCTCCTCAAATCAAGTCATTATTTTAAGTTTAAGTTCATTAAGTGTGTTTTTATTTTTTAAGTTTGTTTACCGTTGTCCTTTATTTTGTATAATATAGTAAGCAGTAAAGTTCCCTTCATATAACTTAAGATTAGTTTGAATTAACTTAATGTGTTGTTTGTTTGTTAAACAATTATAAGTAAGTTGTTTAACTATTCATTTGTTTAAGGTGTTCCTATTTTTAAAGTTAAACCTTTCCTTATATTTCAGTTCCCTTCATAAAACCTGCTAACGTTGGTTTGAATTCACTTCATTCGTTTAAGTTTAATCCTGTTCACCTTCAGTTTCCCTTAAATTTTAAAACACCTTAAAAACACCTAAATAAATCAAAGTTTATCAAACTAAAATAATAATTCAGTGTTGGTTCTTTTCTTATAACTTGCTCATATTATTTAGAATTAACTTGTTTACTTGAGTAGTGTAAGCACGGTTTAGTTAATTGTAGTTTATTAATAATAATAATAATAATAATAATAATAATAATAACAATAGTTTAAAGTCCTTAATAATAATAAAGAATATACAAAGACTTTGATTAAGTAAATCTATATTCCGTTAATACTGACCTGCAGTTAATGAATACTTGTATATTATTGCAGTGTTTTGTTTTTATATTCACTTTTTTAAGGTAAACACCTTTTCTTAAATAGTTTTTGTTTTTTTTGCACAATAATATCAAACTAATCCCCTCTGTCCTGTTGTGGGACAAAAAAGTAAATTCAATTCTTTTGATTTTGACTTTGAACACAGATGTTTCACGGCTCTCTCCTGCCCTCTGGTGGAGCAGGAGTAGACCTGCATTAAGCTCATGCTTGAACTGCACATTCAAATCCGTCAAATTCAAATGTGTACATACTCAAACATACTTACAGTATTTCTCGATTGTTTACACACATTTTCTGAAAGCATGCCTCATGCTCTCACAACTCTACACACAAATCCAAAAAACACAATGGGCAAAACCCCTCAATTCTCCTGCAAAATGAAACTTTACATTCAAAACAATGGTGTGAGAGTGTGAGTGAATGGTTGTTTGTCTCTATATGTGGCCCTGTGATGGACTGGCTAACTGTCCAGGGTGTGACCCCACCGATCGCCCTATGTCACCCTGCGACCCTCCAATGGAGGATGAAGCTGTAGATAATGAATGGATTGTTTTTATACTCAAAACACACAAAAACACAGTAACACATATATTTTATTCCTATTTATTTTCCACAAAAACAATGTACACACTGTACATCCCAACCAACACAAAGTTGCACATACAGTGGTCTACGTACAAAACAGAACCCTTTTATGCTAACATACTGATTGCAAATTGTAAACCTGTGTGAAAGGTGTTTTCCCATGTGATGAGTCAGTTTGCGTAGTAGGGAAATTAACTTTAGAATTTTGAATGACTGTGTGTTCCTTGTGAAAACAAGAGATTTTCTTCATGAAAATTGTGCCAAATGCAGAGAATTGTGTGTAGTGTTTTGAAAAAGGTGTGTTTTACAGCTGCAATTTGAGTGTAAAGCAGGAATTGTGCTTGTAGTTTAGCAGTGTTGGTTCAGGGGGTTGGTGCATGAGTTACCTGTTGTGGTCATAGTGTCTCAAGTACCAGAATTTGTGTGTAAACAATTGAGAAAAACTGTAATAATAATAATAATTTACATTTATATATATATGTATATATATATATATATATGTGTGTGTGTATAGTTACATAAAATTTCCCGAAACTTGGTGGGAAGATGTTATAGAGCGAGATGAACCAAAAAGTCGACCGTAACCATGGCCTGCGTTCAACAGGAAGTCGGCCATTTTGAATTTTGCCGTCCATTTTGGCGATTTTCACCCTACGTAAATGAGCGAACTCCGTTCGAGCGCGTTTGTCGTACCGATACGCCAAAATCATTTGTATTCGATGCATCAAAGATGTGAAAATTTGTCCAAAATGGCCACAGCTACCCTTGGCCTTTTTGGCGAATTTCGACCATTCGTCAATTTCGACCATTCGCCAAGAAACAGGAAGTGCCCTATGACCTCGGCATACATTGACTTCCGCAGAATTCCCCGAAATTTGGTGGGAAGATGTTAAAGACCAAGATGAACAAAAAAGTCCACCTCAACTCGATAGGAAGTCTGCCTTTTTAGAATTTTGGCCTCCATTTTTGCCATTTGCACCCTACGTTGATACCCATGAATTTTCAAACAAACTATAGTAAAGCACATTATTATTTTTATTATTGCCAAATTATAGTGGTTTACTTTACATTCCTGAACAGAAACATCACTTTCATGGTGGCTAAATAAATAACGGTAACATTTTTAGTTTTAAACATGTTTTGGAAAGATTTCTAAAATTCTTCTTGTTTTTAATGTATGACAGGTGGTCTAATATATACGTGTTAAGCACTGATATACACATATATATACTAGTATGTGTGTATTTGTGTGTGTATATATGTCCATGTATTACTGTCAACCATGTTTAAAGAAGACACCTCAGCATGTTCTGTGTAACCTGGGTTACGCGGAGTCGAGAGGAGGCCCCGTGAAAACTTTCACTGACACCCTGAGCCGCGCACATCTGCTGTTAATCAGCAAGTCTTACACACACACACAAACACACACACACACACATACACACACACACACACACACACACACACACACACACACACACACACACACTGCTGCAGAGGTCGCCCTCAAGAAAATCCCTCTCAACTCCTGAACTTCCGACATGACCGGGGTCAACACACTTGCCCTGGATCTATTAGTGCAAACGCCACAGCCGTGTAATAAGACGTGGTGACCTGTTCACACACACACAAACACAGGTTTGCACACCTATTCTTGTGAGGACACTGCACGTAAAGCTGTACCAAAGCCTTTAAATGGTAAAGCTGCAGTACGTAACTTTTGGCAATTTCTGTGTTAATAATGTTGTTGTTATCCTGCCTCTGTTTGTTTGTTTTTGGCCAAAAACAATGTAACATCACAGCCAGCACCCTGCCAGCAGGTGGCACTGTGCCCCTTGACGTGCCCCACTTCCTCTTACTTTTACCTGTCCTTGCCTAAAGTACATACACTATAAGGGATTTTTCTAATGTGACAAAAACCAAGCTACTTTTATTTTAAAGCAGTGTAAATGTTGTGTTTTCATTCAGGTGTGAATGTTCTTGTGTTTTCAAGTGGAAATGTTCTTGTGTTTTCAGGTGTGAATGTTCTTGTGTTTTCAAGTGTGAATGTTCTTGTGTTTTCAAGTGTGAATGTGCGTTTAAGTGTGAATGTTCTTGCGTTTTCAAGTGTGAATGTTCTTGTGTTTTCAAGTGTGAATGTTCTTGTGTTTTCAGGTGTGAATGTTCTTGTGTTTTCAAGTGTGAATATTCTTGTGTTTTCAAGTGTGAATGTTCTTGTGTTTTCAAGTGTTGAATGTTCTTGCGTTTTTAAGTGTGAATGTTCTTGTGTTTTCAAGTGTGAATGTTCTGGTGTGTTCAAGAGTGAATGTGCGTTCAAGTGTGAATGTTCTTGCGTTTTCAATTGTGAATGTTCTTGCGTTTTCAATTGTGAATGTTCTTGCGTTTTCAGGTGTGAATTTTCTTGTGGTTTCAGGTGTGAATTTTCTTGTGTTTTCAGGTGTGAATGTTCTTGTGGTTTCAGGTGTGAATGTTGTGTTTTCATGTGTGAATGTTCTTGTGTTTTCAAGTGTGAATGTTCTTGTGTTTTCAAGTGTGAATGTTCTTGTGTGTTCAAGAGTGAATGTGCGTTTAAGTGTGAATGTTCTTGCGTTTTCAAGTGTGAATTTTCTTGTGTTTTCAGGTGTGAATGTTCTTATGTTTTCAAGTGTGAATGTTCTTGCGTTTTTAAGTGTGAATGTTCTTGTGTTTTCAAGTGCGAATGTTGTGGTTTCAAATGTGAATGTTCTTGTGGTTTCAGGTGTGAATGTTATTGTGGTTTCAGGTGTGAATGTTGTGTTTTCATGAGTGAATATTCTTGCAGTTTCAGGTGTGAATGGTCTTGTGTTTTCAAGTGTGAATCTTCTTGTGTTTTCAAGTGTGAATGTTCTGGTGTGTTCAAGTGTGAATGTTGTGGTTTGAAATGTGAATGTTCTTGTGATTTCAGGTGTGAATGTTCTTGTGGTTTCAGGTGTGAATGTTGTGTTTTCATGTGTGAATGTTCTTGCGTTTTCAAGTGTGAATGTTCTTGTGTTTTCAAGTGTGAATGTTCTTGTGTTTTCAAGTGTGAATTTTCTTGTGTTTTCAGGTGTGAATGTTCTTATGTTTTCAAGTGTGAATGTTCTTGCATTTTTAAGTGTGAATGTTCTTGTGTTTTCAAGTGTGAATGTTGTGGTTTCAAATGGGAATGTTCTTGTGGTTTCAGGTGTGAATGTTATTGTGGTTTCAGGTGTGAATGTTGTGTTATCATGAGTGAATATTCTTGCAGTTTCAGGTGTGAATGGTCTTGTGTTTTCAAGTGTGAATCTTCTTGTGTTTTCAAGTGTGAATGTTCTGGTGTTTTCAAGTGTGAATGCTGTGGTTTCAAATGTGAATGTTCTTGTGATTTCAGGTGTGAATGTTCTTTTGGTTTCAGGTGTGAATGTTGTGTTTTCAAGTGTGAATGTTCTTGCGTTTTCAAGTGTGAATGTTCTTGTGTTTTCAAGTGTGAACGTTCTTGTGTTTTCATGTGTGAATGTTCTTGTGTTTTCAAGTGTGAATGTTCTTGTGGTTTCAAGTATGAATGTTCTTGTATTTTCAAGTGTGAATGTTGTTTTGTTTTCAAGAGTGAATGTTCTTGTGTTTTCAAGAGTGAATGTTCTTGCGGTTTCAAGTGTGAATGTTCTTGTGTTTTCAAGTGAGAATCTTCTGGTGGTTTTAGGTGTGAATGTTCTTTTGTTTTCAAGAGTGAATGTTCTTGTGGTTTCAAGTATGAATGTTCTTGTATTTTCAAGTGTGAATGTTCTTTTGTTTTCAAGAGTGAATGTTCTTGTGTTTTCAAGAGTGAATGTTCTTGCGGCTTCAAGTGTGAAAAACAAAACAAACATACCTATTTCTGTACAATAATCTCTCTTGAATGTAAATACACTCATTCCAGAGAATGAGTGTATGAGTGTGACAGATTATGTGGGAGTTTCTTGGGAGTATCTCCCCCCACATTTCCCAGCATAAAGACTTTGTTTATGCCAGACATTGGAGGACATTTGTGTTTTTTACCTATATCCTGACTAACATATGACAGTTGACTGACCGTCTGAAGTGCAAAGAGCAACCAGCCTTTGTTTGTTCACCAGGTTCACAGTGCAGTCAAAATTTGTATGTTTGTCAGTGTAATCTGTTTTTTTTAATCCCACCTACGTGTTTGTAAATACAGGCACCTTTATTTGTTTAAAGTTAAGTTTTTTGTTTTTTTTTCTGCTGAAAGTAGTCGACTGTTTATTGAAATGAAAGCAGCACAGACTGCTGAGGAAAAGAGTCCAGTGGAGGGGGCGCAAAATAAATACACAAATTATAGTGGTTTACTTTACATTCCTATTCCTTTACATTCTTGTGTTTTCAAGTGTGAATGTTATTGTGTTTTCAGGTGTGAATTTTCTTGTGGTTTCAGGTGTGAATGTTGTGTTTTCATGTGTGAATGTTCTTGTGTTTTCAAGTGTGAATGTTCTTGTGTTTTCAAGTGTGAATGTTCTTGTGTGTTCAAGAGTGAATGTGCGTTTAAGTGTGAATGTTCTTGCGTTTTCAAGTGTGAATTTTCTTGTGTTTTCAGGTGTGAATGTTCTTATGTTTTCAAGTGTGAATGTTCTTGCGTTTTTAAGTGTGAATGTTCTTGTGTTTTCAAGTGTGAATGTTGTGGTTTCAAATGTGAATGTTCTTGTGGTTTCAGGTGTGAATGTTATTGTGGTTTCAGGTGTGAATGTTGTGTTTTCATGAGTGAATATTCTTGCAGTTTCAGGTGTGAATGGTCTTGTGTTTTCAAGTGTGAATCTTCTTGTGTTTTCAAGTGTGAATGTTCTGGTGTGTTCAAGTGTGAATGTTGTGGTGTGTTCAAGTGTGAATGTTGTGGTTTGAAATGTGAATGTTCTTGTGATTTCAGGTGTGAATGTTCTTGCGTTTTCAAGTGTGAATGTTCTTGTGTTTTCAAGTGTGAATGTTCTTGTGTTTTCAAGTGTGAATTTTCTTGTGTTTTCAGGTGTGAATGTTCTTATGTTTTCAAGTGTGAATGTTCTTGCGTTTTTAAGTGTGAATGTTCTTGTGTTTTCAAGTGTGAATGTTGTGGTTTCAAATGGGAATGTTCTTGTGGTTTCAGGTGTGAATGTTATTGTGGTTTCAGGTGTGAATGTTGTGTTATCATGAGTGAATATTCTTGCAGTTTCAGGTGTGAATGGTCTTGTGTTTTCAAGTGTGAATCTTCTTGTGTTTTCAAGTGTGAATGTTCTGGTGTTTTCAAGTGTGAATGCTGTGGTTTCAAATGTGAATGTTCCTGTGATTTCAGGTGTGACTGTTCTTGTGGTTTCAGGTGTGAATGTTGTGTTTTCAAGTGTGAATGTTCTTGCGTTTTCAAGTGTGAATGTTCTTGTGTTTTCAAGTGTGAATGTTCTTGTGTTTTCATGTGTGAATGTTCTTGTGTTTTCAAGTGTGAATGTTCTTGTGGTTTCAAGTATGAATGTTCTTGTATTTTCAAGTGTGAATGTTGTTTTGTTTTCAAGAGTGAATGTTCTTGTGTTTTCAAGAGTGAATGTTCTTGCGGTTTCAAGTGTGAATGTTCTTGTGTTTTCAAGTGAGAATCTTCTGGTGGTTTTAGGTGTGAATGTTCTTTTGTTTTCAAGAGTGAATGTTCTTGTGGTTTCAAGTATGAATGTTCTTGTATTTTCAAGTGTGAATGTTCTTTTGTTTTCAAGAGTGAATGTTCTTGTGTTTTCAAGAGTGAATGTTCTTGCGGCTTCAAGTGTGAAAAACAAAACAAACATACCTATTTCTGTACAATAATCTCTCTTGAATGCAAATACACTCATTCCAGAGAATGAGTGTGACAGATTATGTGGGAGTTTCTTGGGAGTATCTCCCCCCACATTTCCCAGCATAAAGACTTTGTTTATGCCGGACATTGGAGGACATTTGTGTTTTTTACCTATATCCTGACTAACATATGACAGTTGACTGACCGTCTGAAGTGCAAAGAGCAACCAGCCTTTGTTTGTTCACCAGGTTCACAGTGCAGTCAAAATTTGTATGTTTGTCAGTGTAATCTGTTTTTTTTTTTAATCCCACCTACGTGTTTGTAAATACAGCCACCTTTATTTGTTTAAAGTTAAGTTTTTTGGGTTTTTTTCTGCTGAAAGTAGTTGACTGTTTATTGAAATGAAAGCAGCACAGACTGCTGAGGAAAAGAGTCCAGTGGAGGGGGCGCAAAATAAATACACTGATGTAATATTTGAGAATGATAAATGGGTCAGAAGTCCATTCTTTTCGCCAACATCTTGTACATGCAAGTTTTTACACAATTACGATATCTGAGATTCAATAAATGCTCGATAAATTGCACAAAACATCTAAAAATTGAGTTTGCTGATGGCATCCTTCATGCACTTGGTGAAATTAACAGTTTTCATACTCACGTCGCAGCAGATCAATAAACAAACTAGAGGGGTGATAGTCGATGACTACTAATGCCCCGCGCTGAGTCCATGCGCCCACATTTTAATGCCAAAATTTGCATAGGCAATGAAGGCCACTTTGGACATGTGGTGTGCAGCTGTGACCTTGGAAAGTAGGTCAAGGTCACCGATCTTCGAACTTGTTCAAGATACTTGTAAGAGGCATCCACAGTGCCAGTTTGGCAGCAATACAATAAATATTTGTCAAGTTATCGCGTTGACAAGCTTGAAAAGTGATGGTTTTTGGCTATTTTCTAGTTTCAAGTGCAGCTGTGACCTTGGAAAGTAGGTCAAGGTCACCCATCTTCGAAATTGTCCAAGATACTTGTAAGAGGCATGGACAGTGCCAGTTTGACATCAATATGTCGAATATTTGTCAAGTTATCGTGTTGACAAGCTCGTAAAGTGCCGTTTACACATTTCTCACATTTCCCCGCAAGAAAACCACGTAAAAATTCAGTAAAAATTCACGAAAAGAAAATGGAGATATTCATCCACTAAACAATCCTGCAAAATGTGAAGGACGTACGCTCACAGGAAGGTATTCATTTTAGTCCGGACGGACGGAACGGTGCGAACGCTATAAAGAATAATAATGTTAGAGGGCGCTAGCATAGAAGTTAAGTAGGTAGCAGTTTCTTTGGCAGCAAATTTTGCCACTACCAATGTTGTGCCAATAATATTGCGCATCCCTCATTTATATCGAGTTTAATACATTAAAAAAAAACTACTTGACGTATAGTGATACCCAGTGGTGAAACCTTGGTACTGCAATAAAAAACAAAACAAAGCGCAAACACATAAATGGCTGTTTAATCATGTTGCCGTCATTCTTTTGCTCTTTTTGGAAGTAATAATGTAACAATGGACTTGTTGTTGTGTTGTGAATCGTTTTATTGAATCCACGGTTGTTGTGCAATGATGTGTCAGCATTTCTACCTCAGGGTCTCCAGAGCACAGAGCACAGAGCTCAGGTCTGTATGTCAACATACACACACACTTTCTGACCCTCCCCCTGGACAGAGAGCTTTTCCCCCCCTCAGTACTGAAGTCAGTTAGTGTTCAGTGGACGTTTGGTCATGTCTGGACTGCTGCGTGTTCATCTGCTGCTGCTGCTGTCGGGCTGCGTCTGCCTCTGGCTGCCCAGTCTGAGCCGGGCAGCTCTGGTCATCTCTGAGGACCATGAAGCTCCACAGGTGAACTCACTCACTCTGGTACTTTTTATCTGTCTTTTTTTTATAAAGTAAATAATTCAGTTAAAGGCAGTGTGCGAAATATCCATTTGTTGGTCAATACTGTTTCACCACCGGTGCCACCCTGCAGTATCGGCTATCATCCCTGTCAGATGTGGGCTTGTGTAGGGCCTTTTTCCACAGCGCCATTTGGAAAGCAATTATTAAAACGTTAGAAATACACAATGCGAAATACAAGACCCCCCTGTGTTTCGCACAGTGGTTAAAGCTATAAAAGTGTATAAAATTTTGCATGATTTATTCAGGGTTCCCACACCTTGGTTGACATACATTGAAGGGTTTTTCAAGGACTTTCCAGGACCTCGTCCCTCAAAGTCAAGGACTTAAGATTTCACATCATAAGGCCACTTGTCAACAAGTGATTGCCTTTCAAGCAGCTGAAATATGAAAGAGCTTTTTTTCAAACAGTACTGATTAATTATCGATGAATCTTCAAGCAAAAATATTTCACAATGTTTGTTAAAGAGTTGTTTACTGCAGTTTAACTGTAGAGTGTGGGGGTGTGTTTGTCTTGTGTGGGGGCGTCATGGCCGTTGAACTCACTCAGCTGTGTTTGCGCTTCAGGAGACGAGAGGCGCTGCCAGGTCACTGCAGGTATTTGATAGAAACGTATTCGCACAATATTAAACCACAATACAAAACTGAAAAATACTCAAATACTTTGTTTTTCTTACAGAAAAGAAGCACCAATGAGGCTACGGTAAGATAATTATGCTTGTTGTGTCGGGTCTCTTGTGTCACGTGTGAAGTTTCGAGGCGATGGGTTTCATGGCGTTGTTAACCAAAATTCGGATGGTTGCCGTCGCCCTTTTGAATCTGAGAAACCTTTCTTACCTTTTAATGTTGGTATTTACGCATTTACGAAACCTGAAAATCGCCAAAAGATGGACACCCAAATTCAAAACTTCCTGTTGAGTTGAGTTGAGGCCATGGCCATGGGACTCGCAACTTTATTGATCAATCGCGTCATCGTTTGGTGCGGAAAATGTCAAAAGAAAAACGGTATTGATCGGTGTATGTCGAACCTGGAAACGATGACGTTCTCAAACGTCTTGTTTTGTCCTCAAACCAAAACGATTCAGTTTTTTATTAATTTTTTGTTCATGTGGAGCAAAGAAACCAGGAAATATTCACACTCAGAAGCTGAAACGATCAGAAATCCTGTTCAAATCCATCCATCCATCAAATACCGCTTTATCCTCCACCAGAGGGTGGATGTGCCCCCTGTAGACGGATTGTAGACCAGGCGCAACCACCGCGTTCGGGACCATCTGTAGTGGTTTCACAGCACAGGGCGTTGCAGTAGTCAAGGCAGGAAACGACCAAAGCCTGTGCTAGGATCTGGGTAGCCTGTTGAGTTCAGTACGGTCTGATTTGTCTTGTATTGAATGCTGCAACACGTGGTAGAAAGTCATCTCTAGTTAAAATGTACTGAGATTAATTTTATTAATAGATAATATAATATTATTTTGTCGGTCTTTCCATGTCCTTCTCCTTCTGCGTCAGGTGGAGGTTCACAGCGTCACCGTGGACTGCACTGTGACGTCTCGTTTCGCCCGCACCGTCATGACGTCCGTGGCTCTGAACAAAGCAAACACCTCGCAGGAAATCTTCTTTGAAGTGGACCTGCCCAAGACGGCCTTCATCACCAACTTCAGCATGTCTGTGCCTCTGCACACTCTCACTTCCACTGTCTCCACACTCAATATTTAAGCTCTGTGTCCTCCCAACAGCTCTAAAGCAGATCTTTTCTTCCTGGAAAACAAGCTGAATTTTATTGTCTTATGGCGTCTTTGTCCGTCTTTGTGCCTCGCAGGGAAATTGAAGGTCGGGTGTATGTTGGGGATGTGAAGGAGAAAGAAAAAGCCAAGAAACAATACGAGAAAGCTGTTTCCTCTGGACAGACTGCTGGACTGGTCAAGTGAGTCGGTCAAGATGAAAATACATAAAAATGAAACAACAAAATAGGGCCAATTCCTATCTTAACCCTCAAGCTCAACCCTTAATCTTAGCTGGCCCTCAAAACCAAGTGTTATTATTTTGTCACTTAGAAATGGGACACCCCTTAAATGCAGATATGTCTTCAGACTGTAGGGGGCAGAATAACGCGGAAGCTGCGTCGAGTCTGTCAACTCCAAAAAAGAAGAAGAAGAACACATTTACGTCACGATTATTTATAACGATCCGTTTGTCAGTCAAGTTATTAGGTTGTCAGTTAGTTATAAGATGATACTCATACAAATACCTTTACCTCTTTACTAAAACCGCTGTAATTTCACTCTGCTTCATTTCAACAGCATCAGACTTTGCACAGCTCATGTCCACATGTTGTTACATGACCTCCATGTGTTTTTAATGTCCTACTGCATATTTCAGGGCCTCTGGGAGAAAGATGGAGAAGTTTTCAGTGTCTGTCAACATCGCGGCTCAAAGTAACGTGACTTTCGTTCTGACCCACGAGGAGCTGCTTCAGAGGAAACTGGGCCAATATGAGATTCTAACACGAGTTAAACCCAAATCACGGGTGCAGAAATTCCAGGTGTGTCTCTGCTCGTGATTCAAATCTCACGCTGAATTCATTCACAATGGTCACTTTAAGACTTGATAGTGGGTGGACCTAACACTTGTTGCTAGTGGTAGCTAGCTAAGTTAGCAGGGCAGTGTCTGTCATGGCTAACTACCCAGCAAGAGTTGCTCACGTTGCTATAGTTGTTGGATACACATTTTCTGACAACAAACCTCAGTCATGGTGTTTTAGCATGATATTTATCGTGATTTGATTAACTTGACCTGATCAGCTGACACTCACTGGAAAGTTGTGCTAAACACAACGTGAGCAAAGCAAAACAACGGACCCACAAGTTTCTGGTTATACCGCCACTAAGCGTCACAGGGGTTTTATTTGTTTCTGTGTTGAAACAGATCATGGCAAACATCTACGAGCCACAGGGCATCTTGTTTGTTGATGCACACGCAACCTTCCTCAGCAATGACCTGCTCCCCCTGGTGGAGAAAACTGTCACAGACAAAAAGGTGAGCAATAAGAAAGGCCTTCAAATATTCATAGTTTCCTTTAATTTTGTCTTCACATTTACTACGTTTTGTGTTCATGTCCTCCTCAGGCACATATCTCCTTCTCACCAACGATGGAGCAGCAGAGGAAGTGTCCAGACTGTGATGGAACGCTCATCGATGGAGATTTCATCATCAAATACGACGTAAACAGAGGAAAGAGCTTTGGGGACCTTCAGGTCAGCTGTCAATCAACAATCTGTGATGACATGTAACTGTAGAGCGAGGTTTGCTGTCAGAGCCATGATGGCTGACAAAGCTCCTGAAAAAATTAATGGTACCAGTGCCAGTTTGAGGTTCTCTGTGCACTTTACATTGATAGAGATTGAGCAAAGTCTCACAGAACCTGACAAACTGAATATATCTGAACATTATTATATCTGACGTTATTCCAGACCTGCATCGCTGTGACATCTTCAGCTTTCTAATAAAATCTCCCTCATTCTACACTGGAGATCATCACAATAAAAGCATGCAAAATAAACATGCCCTGAACTTTGTCAAAAAACATTGAGGTTTTATTCAAGTGTAACTAAACCCGTTCTTCAGAGGCTAACTCCACCCAACGTCATTTTAATTCTTATATTTGGGACTCTGGAGGCCTCACTCATGTTTCTGTGGTCCGCCTCAGTCTAAGTACAGGAGATAAAACACTCGATATTGACTTCCGCACTCATTGTTAAGTCACAATGAGACATTCCTGGAATTGTTGTATCGCAGAGCTCCGCTTTGTCCCTAAAAAACGCGAGAGTGCAGGCGAGGGCAATAATATCCGGAAGATCTGAAGTCTGCAAAGTGTTCTATTCTTGTCTGCACAGTGCAGCACAGAGTTCTACACAAACTGTTTACGTAACCGGACCGGGTTTTTTCAGAGATCTCGATGAGCCCGAGATTACGATAAAACACAGCGTTCTCAGCAGTGGCTTAACTGTTGGTTTTGAACCTTCAGGGCTTCATAAACAAGGTAATGACGCAGACAACACTAAAAAACAGCGCTAATTGGAACGCGCGGTCTAGGTCCACTTTAAGGTATTTTTACCAAAGCATGTCACAGACATGTCCATTAGGACACCAGGGAACTCTGTTAACTTGTAGAAATAGAGTTTAATATGTCTACTTTAACCTCTTCTTCCCTGACCCGCTTTTTGGAGTCCCTGCTCGAAAATGACATGCCCAAACTAAATAGAGTAAACCTCTGCAGTTACAAGCTCAATGTGGTATCAGATAACACTTGTGAGATTCCACCAGAGGTGTACGTTTCACTGTAGATGCCACTGTGTCAGAGTAAATGCACATGGAACACAGCATAACTGAAGGACTTTTTTTTCTCTCTCGCCTAAAAAAATATTGCATTTTAAAGCAAATAACACCTTTAAAATATGCAGTAGGAGCTTAAAAACACATGGAGGTCATGTAACAACATGTGGACATGAGCTGTGCAAAGTCTGATGCTGCTGAAATTAAGCAGAGTGAAATTACAGAGGTTTTAGTAAAGAGATGTCTGGGCGTTCTCACTTTTGGCTCAGCTTGGCACCATCTGTGCCATTTGAGATTTCTTAGGTACCAAATTATTAAAAACCCATTTAATTTTATTTACATGTCAATATTGGTCTAAAAAGTACTTGTTTTAAAAAAAAAATAATAATAATCGAGTGTGCGGTGCGTAATAACAACTCTGTGGCTCTGCAGCACCTTCAGTTACACAGCGCCATAGCTCTGGCTTACCTTGGTCAATTAGGGTGATTGACAGCTCATTTTAAACCTCTAAACCGGTAGCTGAGTTTCTGACCTTTCTGTGGGTATGCAGCATGTCTGTGTTTGTTAAAGTTAGATATGGTTTTATGACGCTTTTGTCGCTGCGTCTGACGCTGCCCCCGATCCCGGGGGCAACCGTGAAGAAGAGGTTAAACAATTTGTTTGTGATTCTCTTTCCCTCAGATTGTGAACGGGTATTTTGTCCACTTCTTTGCGCCTCCTGACCTGCGCAGAGTCCCTAAGAATGTGGTATTTGTAATAGACATAAGCGGATCGATGCATGGGAGAAAGATGGATCAGGTGAGCGACTGCTGAGGCGACTGTAAAAATATCAACGCACACACTTGTACCTCTGACCTTTGATCTCTGACCCTTTCTAGACACGAGAGGCGATGTTGCAAATCGTCAAAGACCTCCACGAGGACGACCACTTTGCCCTCATCAAGTTTGATGACACCAT
Organism: Microchirus variegatus; assembly: GCF_963457635.1. Taxonomy (NCBI): domain Eukaryota; kingdom Metazoa; phylum Chordata; class Actinopteri; order Pleuronectiformes; family Soleidae; genus Microchirus; species Microchirus variegatus. The sequence continues at coordinate 26,296,018 of NC_139808.1, forward strand.
TTACACCTGGAGGGACTCACTCAGCAAAGCAACCAAAGAAAATTTAACTGAGGCCATTAAATATGTGGAGGGCCTCCAGAGCTACGGAGGTCAGTTTAGAAATATGACTTGGGCTCCAAACGCTGTCCTTCTGTGTCACAAACAATATATTTTGACTCTCGATTGCATGTTTTACTTTCAGGGACCAACATCAACGACGCAGTGTTAAGAGCAGTGAACATGCTGATCAAAGACAGGCAGGAGAAGAAGCTCCCTGAGAGGAGCGTTGATATTATCATTTTACTGACTGATGGGATGCCAAATGTTGGTGAGTAACTGGAGTTTGTACGTGAATACTCACATTTTAATGATGAGCTTTATGGACCTTAGTTTAGAAGTAACTAAGTAAGGACTTTCTTATTTTTGTGTGGCACAACTAGCATTCACGTCCTTCACGTATCACAAAGGAACACTTTAAACTATTGCTCTTAAGCCACTTTGCTCGTGCTTTGCTTGTGGACGGTTTAATGAATTCAACGAAATAAAGAATGAATAAAAGTAGGCAATATCATAGGACTGCAATGATTAAACTCGAAAAACTCTGCCTCGAATATTATTTTAATTTCTATCTCGTGCAGCCTGTTCCACAGGCGCAGGGATCATTGTTCCACACGGGCCGTTTTAGCAGACGCACACCCGGATTTCAGCTGTCGCGATGGCGGAGACGGAGAGTGAAACAGGCCGTAAAACTGGCGTACCACAACAGCACGTCCTCAATGATTCAGCATCTGAGCCGAGAGTATCCAGTCGCTAATGCTAACGTAAACGTTGATGTTAGCCGATTTAATGTAGCTTACTAGGGCTGCAGTTATCGAATAGTTTCGTAATCGAGTATTCTGCCGAGTAATCAGATTTATTTATTTTTTTTATTAAAAGGAACAATAATAATAGTTTTGCATTTTCCATCTGCGATTAATCGAATAATAATTGTTCGAATACTCACATAACTATATCAACTGTAACTTGGGACACAAACTTAGACCAAAAACAACACTTGATCGTAATTAGCTGTGTGTTTACCAGCAGCATCGATCAGTCATCTTCTGTATCTTCTGTTATCTGTAGGTCGTACCTATGTTTCCCGGATCCTATGTTCCCCGGGTCCTATGTTCCCCGATCGGGGAGCATCGGACCTTTTTTTTAAAAAAGGGTCGATGTTCCCCACTTTGTGGAAGCCTGGGTGTGGAGCTCCAGGGTAAAGGGGTAGGTTAGGGTTAGGGTTAGGGTTAGGGTAAGGGTAAGGGTAAGGGTAAGGGGTAGGGTCCTATGTTCCCCGGGTCCTTTTGGGTGAACAGCGGGGAACATAGAACCCTTTTTTAGAGAAAGGGTCCTATGTTCCCCGCTTTGTATGAGACCGGGGAACATAGGACCCGGGGGAACGATTTTCGCGAGATGTTTTCTTCATCCAAAAGGGGGCATAACAGAAAATAATTGAGAAGCACTGGATTAGACCAAGTGCTGACTGCGCACAAGATGCCTGTTTCTCTAGAAGTTAGAGCTTAGATTGGGCCCAAAAAATCAGGCCCGACCCGAGCCTGTGCACGTTTTCTCCGAGCCCGACCCGGACCCGACACATTAACCGTAATTGAACGCATATGTTGCTAATGACGATACACTTCCTGGTTTTTAAATGACGCGTTCACGGCTGCAGGTTTTTACACCTTCACACAATACGACGTGCTATACCATACACACGGACACGACGAGGGAGAAAAAATACAAATGCTTGATCAAGGGCCTGACCCGAGGATAGTGGCGGGAAATATTGGTCGGGCTCGGGAACGGAATCTAAACTCTACTAGAAGTTGTGTTATCTTCCAAATGTGCTGTCCTAAACCTACCAAACAACTGACTTCAAGTGGAAGCCTTAGACAAATATACATATATATATATGTAAATGTCGGATTTTAAACCGTTGTATGTTGTATCTGTGACTTTAAAGGAGAGTCAAACACTCTTAATATCCAGGACAATGTGCGCTCTGCAACTGGAGGGAAAATGTCTCTGTTCTCTCTTGGATTTGGTAACAGCGTGGATTACGCTTTCCTGGACGTGATGAGCAAACAAAACAAAGGGCTCGCCCGCAGAATATACGAAGCTTCAGATGCAACGCTTCAACTCCAGGTGAAAGCTTTAGAATATGATTAATAGTTTTCTCTTCATTGTGGACAGTGCTTTATGAGTCACTTGTCAAGGTTGAAGCCTGTCAAGGAAACCGTTTGAAAGATGTGCAATAAACTGTATGTTACATTTCTACCAATAACTTATCCAAACACCATCAAGTGGGCACTGGCCTTAGTTATTTACCTGCTCATGTTGAAGCCTGTCAAAATTGTTGGACAGTTTTGCAAGTACAGGTACCTGGCCAATCACAAGACAGTTGAGAAAGCTGTCGTTGGCTGGCCAATCACAACACAGTCTGTCTTCTGGGGTGAGATTTCAGTCTGAAACAGCGCGGCTGACTAGAGCTTCAGTGAGGAGAGATTTTGATCGGCTCGTTTGAAGCAGCTAGGAGGTTTTTGACCATGAAAACAAGTTAATGTATGTAAGTAGACCTCCATAACTCACATATATGTGCGACAGGACCACTCTATGGGAGCTTTAATAAACACAGAGTTACCAAATAAGGAAGTAGCAGACCAGCAGTGAAATCTATATGTCAGTAAAAATACTTTATTATCTCTTTAAATCACATTGTACCAGCTTCGTCACCTTCATCCACAATTAAAAACATCTGTAAAAACCTGTGTACAAACTTTGTGTTTATTTCAGGGTTTCTATGATGAAGTTGCCAGTCCTCTGCTTCTGGAGGTGGACCTGCGTTATCCTGACAACACAGTGGATATGTTGACCACAAACCACTTCAGCCAGTTGTTTAACGGCTCAGAGATCGTGGTGGCTGGTCGGCTGACCGACAACGACCTGGACAACTTCATGGTGGACGTGATGGGTCAGGGGGTGAGAAGAAGAAGAAGACAACTGCAGAAATGACTGCTGTGTCTGTTATTTACTTTGGTGACGTCATTTATTCCCTGTAGTTTGAGGAGGAGTACAAAGCACAGGGTCTGGCCAATCCTGTGAACTGGACCGACATATACCCAGATGAGGAGTACATCTTTGGGGATTTCACAGAGCGTCTGTGGGCCTATCTGACCATCCAGCAGTTACTGGAGACGAGGTATTATTGAAATAATTTTACAAAGGTCTCTACCAATAAAATTTATGTCTGCTTGAGTCCATGATGGCTCACGAACGTGTCGCCACTTTCTTAAAAAATCAGACTCTCGTGCACCGAAGTCCACGGAGAAAATCAATGATTTTACATCAGAGCACAGAGGCATTATTGATCATGTCAAATTTTGGTCAAAAAACATTAAAACTTTTTGTCAAATGTTGGACGTGTTTTTTTTTTGACAAATTTGGGACAAAATTTTCTTTTTTTTCCTTTTGTCAAATTTTGGAGAGCGTATCAGTGTCTCAGGCTGGTTCACCGCTATTTCACTGCCATAACCTTTTGTTTTTACTTTTTTGTCAAATTGTATAAGTCATACTAATGTATACTTTTTTTGGTCAAATTATAGAAACATTTTTTTTTTACTTTTTTTGTCAGATTTTGGACAAAACATTTTTTTTTCTTTTACTTTGTTGTCAATTTTTGGAGAGAGCCTATCAGCGCCTCAGGCTATTTCACTGCCACTGCCTTTTGTTGCAACCTTAAACAGCCATATTTGTCACTCCTGCAGTAAGAGTGGTCCCTCAGATGAGAAGGAAAACGCCACAGCCAGGGCATTGGACATGTCTCTGAAGTACAGCTTCGTCACCCCTCTCACCTCCATGGTGGTCATCAAGCCTGAGACTGAGGATGGAACAGACAGCCCTCTTATTGCAGACAAGCTGACTGAAGGTGAAGATGGAAATGAACGTTATTAGTATTATTATTATTATATTATGAACCTGCACCACTGGCTGTTGAATTGATATTTTCCAACATTATTTCTCTTTGCTCGACTATAACAGTGGTGGTTCGTGCTTCACTGTGAACTGTGGAAAGTAATAAGCTGTTGTTTTCTTTTATTTGGCAGAACAAAGACAAGCGGCAGAAAGAAGAGGTGAAACGGTCATTTGTTTTTACCATAAAGCAAAAAAGATTTCTAGATTTATGTTAATGGACTGCACCAACTAACTTGGTTTTATCATTCCTGTATATAGGGTATTATACAAGCCCTCCAGTGTACAGTCACTATCTTCCACCATCACCAACATATTTTGGTCAGTCATTTTTTGTTTTTCTCATACTGTGTTATTTGAATGCTTTGTGAAAGTTTATTTACAGACATACATGTTCCTCAGAAGCTGACTTTAGTCATCCTCTGCGAAGGAGCTTGGCTGCTGTCTCTTAGCAGTGTTGTCTGTCCTCTACTGTTATTGTGATCATTTGCAGTGGATGGAGATCCTCATTTCATGATAGAGCTGCCAGAGAAAGAAGACGCTCTGTGCTTCAACATTAACGACAAACCAGGAACCATTTTCTCTCTGGTTAAAGACCCAGAATCAGGTCAGTCCTGAGTCCTGATCATCATCAAGACTACCTGGTCTCCTTCTTTTTGACCAATATTTGAATATTTATATGACTGAACATATCGTTTCCCTCAGGTATTTTGGTCAACGGCCAGATAATCGGAGACAAGAAAATCCCTCCTGATGGTCAAATTAACACGTATTTCTGGCGGTTTGGCATCGTCCACCAGACTCTGGGGGTGAGGCTGGAGGTGAGCACTCGTGACATCTCAGTGTTCCAGGACAGCAAATGGGTCAAACTGCTGTGGTCGGACTCTGCCTCTCTCAAAGGAGTCAAGTGAGCGGCTGCACCATCACTTTCTCTTAGTGAGAGAAACATTTTCCTTTAACCAGTTCAGAATAATCTCCTCCTCCTCCTCCTCCCACAGTGTGGATCTTCTTGTGACCAAGGATCGCAGCCTGACGGTGACTCTGAAAGATTCGGTCAAGTTTGTCATCCTGCTACACAAAGTGTGGGAGAAGCATCCGTACCATCGGGACTATTTAGGTTTCTACACAGTGGACAGTCATCTCCTCCCCTCTGGTGTTCACGGCCTGCTGGGTACAAACATGACACTCTTAGCAGGAAGTAGATCATCACATGGTTTAAGATTATAGCAGCTCAAGAGTTATCCTGGTTATTCTGACATCCCTTTGTCAAGCACGTCAGAGAACTACAGTGGCTCAGCCCTAAAAAAGATGTTGACCTTCTTTGTTTGGGTAGTTAGTTTCTGCTTTAAATACTAAAAAGCACACTCCGACTGGTTTGTCTGTTTGGGCGACTGTAGAAACATGGTGGTGCAAGATGGTGGCCTCCATAAAGCAAGAAGCTTAGACTTACGGACAGTAGATTTAAGTTCTGACAATACACACTACCAAATGTAGTTTCCCTTCAAAGGGTTCGAGAATATTTACTCATTTATGAATCGGCTTGTCCTACAGGTCAGTTCTACCACGGGATTGAATATGAGGTGTCTGAGCTGCGTCCAGGTGAAGTCCCAGAGAAACCGGACGCCACCATGTTTGTGAAAGGCCAGCAGCTCAATGTGACCAGGTACATGCCTCAGATTGGTGGTTCCCAAACACTGAGTCGAGACCCACAGATGGGTTGCAGGAGATTTAGCCAAAAGGTCGCTATATTCTGTTTTAATCCAGTTTTTTTCCGTCCACAGAGGCTGGCAGAGAGACTTCAGGAACGACGTGAAGAACGGGGAAAACGTTCCCTGCTGGTTCATTCACAATAACGGAACCGGCCTCATCGATGGAGACGCGACAGACTACGTTGTGTCAGGACTTTTCAAAACTGTCTAAAACCAGGTTAAACATCGTTACCTACCGAAGACGTCATCAAAATGTAATGAAATGAACATTTCATATGTCGATAAAATTTCTCCGTTATCCGAGTCATAATCTTCTTCAATAATTAGCTGTAGGCGACAGGACAGAACAGCACATTATGTAAAGAGAAACATTTTTGGAAATATGAGAATGGGAAGAATAGTGAAAGGCCCCATTCACACCTGGCATTAAACCCTAACCCATACCCATGCATTGAGAGCAGATTGTTATCCAATCTGCCAAACCACTTCGGGAGGTGGTTGAAGAACGGAAGTGTAAATACAACGATTCTCCGATGCTGGGGAAGATCAGATAGCAATCAGATCTTGATGTGGACACCGAACGACGCATGTTAATACCAAATTCAAACTCAATTCAAATTCATCTCATTGTCGGCTTCACGACAAAAAATCCTTGTTCTTCCTTTTCACATTTGTTGTGGGAATACTTGAATGTTTTGTGACAAATGCTGTGGCTCTGCTCTCGATGCTTACATTTAAATCCCTTTCTTTCGCAGTGTGGGCCAATGATTAAAACAACCACTGAAAGACAAATGCCAATGTAGTGGGAAACTCATTCCTCGATGGTCAAAGATAAAATTTCTCTGTGTTCCAGGTGTCTCTTTGTCACTCTTTTACTCCACAAACATTCTTCACGTGACGTGTCGAGAAGATGATTTGTGGAAATGTTAGCGGTGACGTGCTAAATGCATAACGTAGCGGGCAAGTCAGGACTGGCTGCACCCACACACACAATGTATGGGAAAACCACTTCACCCAAAATCTATCTGTAAGGCTGACCGTTAGTCAGATCGAAGATTTTGGATATGGGTTGAGCATGGCTCGATGGTGTGCATCCTTGATTTTCACTTTCGCTGATTTGTCACGCTACACCAGGCAGCAGCTCATCAGCAGTAGCTGCGCTGTGTGGAGCGAAGAGGGTGGGGGTGAAGAGGCTGTCGGCTCACGGTGGGTGAGACATTTTGACACGGTTCACCGCCGAACATGGTGTTATACTGAAACAACGAGGTGTCCAGTCACCAATACGCGAGCACATGTTTATTTTGCATTAGCATGCTACTACTTTTGCGGCTAACATGACGAACCTGTTTCCAAAGTTAAGCTAGCGAGGCCACAATTAGCATTAGCGTAACCCTGGATTTCCACTGGACGCGTTACGCGCGGTCGCCGTTGCTGATCGCTTCCGTTCTAATCAATGACAGCATTTCCACCGGACGCAAGAAGAAGAGTTAAAGAAGCGTCTTTCGATACATAGCAGTTCTATTCTTGCCGTTGCTGCTGCTGAACCGTGTAAAAATCTCAACAGAGCAGATCGCACCAGACAGGAAGTCCGACAGAGACTCAAAGTAAAACACTTCCGCCCCCCCCCCCTTTCGAAATAAAACACAATATGCAGGTCATATAGCCTATCACCACCTAACATCAACATTACGCCGTGACCGTTGCTACCAGGTCAACGGTCAGTTAATCAGAGCGTCTCGGAGAGTCATAATGTACGACGAGAGACCGTTAAAGTGGAGTTGAAGTGGGGAAACATAAAATCATTTATGACACCAGATCAACAGTTCTTCCACGTCGGAGAATGAATGTTGTTGTTTCCTTTATACGCTCAGTCTATCGTGGGATCTCACAAACTCGTTCGAGATTATCAGGCGATCTTCTGTGAATACCACTGGCTCCCAAGGCCGCTGCTGGAACGCGCCCGGTGGGGATTGACGCCGGGCAGAGGTCGAAGCAGAACCGCAGCACGTAACGTGTCCAGTGGAAATCCGGGGAAGTGCTAACATAATACAAACACTGTGCAACCTCATAGTGTAGCTAGATGTTGTGAGCGTCAGCCCGGTGGCGTGGCTAATCGAAAATGGAAACATTTGCGTTGTGCCTAATGAGGTTGCACAGTATTTATATTATGTTGGCCTTTACGTTCCTTATAATGCATGGGACCGTAACTATGTTCCCAGGTCCTATGTTCCCCGGGTCCTAGGTTCCCCGGGTCCTAGGTTCCCCGGGTCCTATGTTCCCCGCTTAGTTATGTGACCGGGGAACACAGGACCCTTTCTCTAAAAAAGGGTTCTATGTTCCATGTTCAATAAATGCGTTGTTTGCCAAATATCCGAAAAATACATTTTAAATCCAATATCTGCTGCCGACACCAATGTTGAGACGATAATATTGCGCATCTCTAATTTATATCGAGTTAAATGAATGAAAAAAATAATATTGACTTACAGTGAGTGGTTTAACCCAGTGGTGAAACCTTGGTACTGCAATAAAAAAAACAAAAAAAACAAAGCACAAACAGATAAATGGCTGTTTAATCATGTTACCGTCATCCATTTGCTCTTTTTGGAAGTAATAATGTAACAATGGACTTGTTGTTGTGTTGTGAATCATTTTATTGGATCCACGGTTGTTTTGCAATGATGCGTCAGCATTTCTACCTCAGGGTCTCCAGAGCACAGAGCTCAGGTCTGTATGTCAACATACACACACACTTTCTGACCCTCCCCCTGGACAGAGAGCTTTTTTCCCCCTCAGTACTGAAGTCAGTTAGTGTTCAGTGGACGTTTGGTCATGTCTGGACTGCTGCGTGTTCATCTGCTGCTGCTGCTGTCGGGCTGCGTCTGCCTCTGGCTGCCCAGTCTGAGCCGGGCAGCTCTGGTCATCTCTGAGGACCATGAAGCTCCACAGGTGAACTCACTCACACACACACACACACACACACACACTGATCTTTTTGTTCCCTGACTTTAATCCAAACCTTTTTCAGAAATTGAGTTTAACTCTGTCCCTATTTGTTTTTAGCGAGTACTTTCCAGGACCAATTCCCTCAAAGTCAAGGACTTAAGATGGGAGGGCGACTTGTCAACAAGTGATTGTCTTTCAAGCAGCTGAAATATGAAAGAGCTTGTTTTCAAACGCTACGATTCATTTAATTATCGATTAATAATTAATGAATCTTTACAGCCCATAATTACAATTAGTAAAATATTTCACTATTACATTTACTGCAGTTTAACTGTAGAGTGTGGGGGTGTGTTTGTCTTGTGTGGGGGCGTCATGGCCGTTGAACTCACTCTGCTGTGTTTGCGCTTCAGGCGACGAGAGGAGCTGCCAGGTCACTGCAGGTATTTGATAGAAACGCATTCACACACAGAAATTCAGTTGGCTTAAACCACAATATTGTAAATAAACTGAAAAATACTCAAATACTTCGTTTTTCCTTTGTTTTTCTTACAGAAAAGAAGCGCCAACGAGGCTACGGTAAGATAATTTTGCTTGATGTTCATGTCGGGACTCTTGTGTCACATATGAAGTTTCGAGGCGATCGATCAATGTATGGCGAAGTTATGGGGCGCTTCCTGTTTCATGGCGAATGGATGCAATTCACCAAATCTGAGAAAACCTTTGATGCATGGATAAAAAAAATTATGCATTTTTTATGTTGGTATTTACGAAACGTGCAAATCACCAAGATATATTGTGAGCTTTCCACTCACTGGGGTTCCGGAAGGACGACGAGATGGCTGAGAGTGAGTAAATTGACCAGTTTATTGCAACAGAAATAACCAAAACAAACAAAGGTAGACAGAGTTGCTGCGTCCGCGCTCTGCTGCGCTTTCTCCGCAAATGTTCACTTTTCTTCTCTCCGTCTCTCCGTCTCTCCGTCTCTCTCTCTCTCTCTTTCTCTCTGTCCGTGTGTGGACCCAGCCTACTGCAAGAGACCAGAACCAGGTTACAAACGTGCTTATATAGCTGACTGATTATCTGATTCTGTCCAGCTGTCTGATCACCGGCTGAGCCACTCCTCCCTTCTCTCCAGCAGCCGTCGCTCTAACCAAGCCCCACTGCCACATATATACATATATATATATATATATATATATATATATATATATATACATATATATATATATATATACATATATATATATATATATATATATATATATATATATATATATATATATATATATATATATATATATATATATATATATTCAATGGCTTTAATGGCTAGAAAAACATCTGTGTCAGACTCTGGTATCAGCACTGGTTTTTGCTGAAAGACACATTGACATTGAAGCATTTAGGATTTTCAGCTTTTACCCAAAGCGACTTCCAAACAGGAAGAAACTGCATAAAAGAAGTCTTGGAAAGAAATCCACTAGATAGGAAGTGAGTGGACTGACAGAGGGTGAGGGTGCCGGGGTGGATCCAAGTGCAGAAGGAGATAAGGGTTAAGGTAAGTGCTAGGACAGACAATGCTCTTGGGACACCCCTGTTCTGGTGGCACTCCGTAGGTCATTCTACCAGCGTGGAAAGACACATGAAGTAATCGAGGGGCAACATAAGCCTTTATACCCATGAAGGACTTTGTAGGCTAGCATCAGTTATTTGAATTGGACGCGGGCGGCTAACAGTAGCCAGTGGAGCTCAGTTAACAGAGGGGTGTGGCATGTGCCCTTGTAGGCCGATTGAAGACCAGGCGCGGCCACCACGTTCTGGACCATCTGTAGTGGTTTCACAGCACAAGTCAGGAGACCTGTTATCAGGGCGTTGTAGTAGTCAAGGCAGGAGACGATCAAAGCCTGTGCTAGGATCTGGGTAGCTTGTTGAGTTCAGTACGGTCTGATTTGTCTTATATTGAATGCAACACATGGTACAGAGTCCTCTCTAGTTAAAAGGTCCTGAGATTGACTGACCAGAATGCAAAATTGTCTTTGCTGAGCAGCCAACATGTTGTGTCCATGTCCTTCTCCTTCTGCGTCAGGTGGAGGTTCACAGCGTCACCGTGGACTGCACTGTGACGTCTCGTTTCGCCCGCACCGTCATGACGTCCGTGGCTCTGAACAAAGCAAACACCTCGCAGGAAATCTTCTTTGAAGTGGACCTGCCCAAGACGGCCTTCATCACCAACTTCAGCATGTCTGTGCCTCTACACACTCTAAACTTCCACTGTCTCCACACTCGCAGAACTTTTCTTCCTGAAAACAAGCTGAATTTTATTGTCTTGTGGCGTCTTTGTCCGTCTTTGTGCCTCGCAGGGAAATTGAAGGTCGGGTGTATGTTGGGGATGTGAAGGAGAAAGAAAAAGCCAAGAAACAGTACGAGAAAGCTGTTTCCTCTGGACAGACTGCTGGACTGGTCAAGTGAGTCGGTCAAGATGAAAATACATAAAAATGGAACAACAAAATATGAGTCAAAAGCAATAGGGCCAATTCCTATCTTAACCCTCAAGCTCAACCCTTAATCTTAACTGGCCCTCAAAACCAAGTGTTATTATTTTGTCACTTAGAAATGGGACACCCCTTAAATGCAGATATGTCTTCAGACTGTAGGGGGCAGAATAACGCGGAAGCTGCGTCCAGTCTGTCAACTCCAAAAAAGAAGAAGAACACATTTACGTCACGATTATTTATTACGATCTGTCAGTCAAGTTATTAGGTTGTCAGTTAGTTATAAGATGATACTCATACAAATACCTTTACCTCTTTACTAAAACCGCTGTAATTTCACTCTGCTTCATTTCAACAGCATCAGACTTTGCACAGCTCATGTCCACATGTTGTTACATGACCTCCATGTGTTTTTAATGTCCTACTGCATATTTCAGGGCCTCTGGGAGAAAGATGGAGAAGTTTTCAGTGTCTGTCAACATCGCGGCTCAAAGTAACGTGACCTTCGTTCTGACCCACGAGGAGCTGCTTCAGAGGAAACTGGGCCAATATGAGATTCTAACACGAGTTAAACCCAAATCACGGGTGCAGAAATTCCAGGTGTGTCTCTGCTCGTGATTCAAATCTCACGCTGAATTCATTCACAATGGTCACTTTAAGACTTGATAGTGGGTGGACCTAACACTTGTTGCTAGTGGTAGCTAGCTAAGTTAGCAGGGCAGTGTCTGTCATGGCTAACTACGCAGCAAGAGTTGCTCACGTTGCTATAGTTGTTGGATACACATTTTCTGACAACAAACCTCAGTCATGGTGTTTTAGCCTGATATTTATCGTGATTTGATTAACTTGACCTGATCAGCTGACACTCACTGGAAAGTTGTGCTAAACACAACGTGAGCAAAGCAAAACAACGGACCCACAAGTTTCTGGTTATACCGCCACTAAGCGTCACAGGGATTTTATTTGTTTCTGTGTTGAAACAGATCGTGGCAAACATCTACGAGCCACAGGGCATCTTGTTTGTTGATGCACACGCAACCTTCCTCAGCAATGACCTGCTCCCCCTGGTGGAGAAAACTGTCACAGACAAAAAGGTGAGCAATAAGAAAGGCCTTCAAATATTCATGGTTGTTCATTAGTTTCCTTTAATTTTGTCTTCACATTTACTACGTTTTGTGTTCATGTCCTCCTCAGGCACATATCTCCTTCTCACCAACAATGGAGCAGCAGAGGAAGTGTCCAGACTGTGATGGAACGCTCATCGATGGAGATTTCATCATCAAATACGACGTAAACAGAGGAAAGAGCTTTGGGGACCTTCAGGTCAGCTGTCAATCAACAATCTGTGATGACATGTAACTGTAGAGCGAGGTTTGCTGTCAGAGCCATGATGGCTGACAAAGCTCCTGAAAAAATTAATGGTACCAGTGCCAGTTTGAGGTTCTCTGTGCACTTTACATTGATAGAGATTGAGCAAAGTCTCACAGAACCTGACAAACTGAATATATCTGAACATTATTATATCTGACGTTATTCCAGACCTGCATCGCTGTGACATCTTCAGCTTTCTAATAAAATCTCCCTCATTCTACACTGGAGATCATCACAATAAAAGCATGCAAAATAAACATGCCCTGAACTTTGTCAAAAAACATTGAGGTTTTATTCAAGTGTAACTAAACCCGTTCTTCAGAGGCTAACTCCACCCAACGTCATTTTAATTCTTATATTTGGGACTCTGGAGGCCTCACTCATGTTTCTGTGGTCCGCCTCAGTCTAAGTACAGGAGATAAAACACTCGATATTGACTTCCGCACTCATTGTTAAGTCACAATGAGACATTCCTGGAATTGTTGTCTCGCAGAGCTCCGCTTTGTCCCTAAAAAACGCGAGAGTGCAGGCGAGGGCAATAATATCCGGAAGATCTGAAGTCTGCAAAGTGTTCTATTCTTGTCTGCACAGTGCAGCACAGAGTTCTACACAAACTGTTTACGTAACCGGACCGGGTTTTTTCAGAGATCTCGATGAGCCCGAGATTACGATAAAACACAGCGTTCTCAGCAGTGGCTTAACTGTTGGTTTTGAACCTTCAGGGCTTCATAAACAAGGTAATGACGCAGACAACACTAAAAAACAGCGCTAATTGGAACGCGCGGTCTAGGTCCACTTTAAGGTATTTTTACCAAAGCATGTCACAGACATGTCCATTAGGACACCAGGGAACTCTGTTAACTTGTAGAAATAGAGTTTAATATGTCTACTTTAACCTCTTCTTCCCTGACCCGCTTTTTGGAGTCCCTGCTCGAAAATGACATGCCCAAACTAAATAGAGCAAACCTCTGCAGTTACAAGCTCAATGTGGTATCAGATAACACTTGTGAGATTCCACCAGAGGTGTACGTTTCACTGTAGATGCCACTGTGTCAGAGTAAATGCACATGGAACACAGCATAACTGAAGGACTTTTTTTTTTCTCTCGCCTAAAAAAATATTGCATTTTAAAGCAAATAACACCTTTAAAATATGCAGTAAGAGCTTAAAAACACATGGAGGTCATGTAACAACATGTGGACATGAGCTGTGCAAAGTCTGATGCTGCTGAAATTAAGCAGAGTGAAATTACAGAGGTTTTAGTAAAGAGATGTCTGGGCGTTCTCACTTTTGGCTCAGCTTGGCACCATCTGTGCCATTTGAGATTTCTTAGGTACCAAATTATTAAAAACCCATTTAATTTTATTTACATGTCAATATTGGTCTAAAAAGTACTTGTTTTAAAAAAAAAATAATAATAATCGAGTGTGCGGTGCGTAATAACAACTCTGTGGCTCTGCAGCACCTTCAGTTACACAGCGCCATAGCTCTGGCTTACCTTGGTCAATTAGGGTGATTGACAGCTCATTTTAAACCTCTAAACCGGTAGCTGAGTTTCTGACCTTTCTGTGGGTATGCAGCATGTCTGTGTTTGTTAAAGTTAGATATGGTTTTATGACGCTTTTGTCGCTGCGTCTGACGCTGCCCCCGATCCCGGGGGCAACCGTGAAGAAGAGGTTAAACAATTTGTTTGTGATTCTCTTTCCCTCAGATTGTGAACGGGTATTTTGTCCACTTCTTTGCGCCTCCTGACCTGCGCAGAGTCCCAAAGAATGTGGTATTTGTAATTGACATAAGCGGATCTATGTCCTGGAGAAAGATGGATCAGGTGAGCGACTGCTGAGGCGACTGTAAAAATATCAACGCACACACTTGTACCTCTGACCTTTGATCTCTGACCCTTTCTAGACACGAGAGGCGATGTTGCAAATCGTCAAAGACCTCCACGAGGACGACCACTTTGCCCTCATCAAGTTTGATGACACCATTTACACCTGGAGGGACTCACTCAGCAAAGCAACCAAAGAAAATTTAACTGAGGCCATTAAATATGTGGAGGGCCTCCAGAGCTACGGAGGTCAGTTTAGAAATATGACTTGGGCTCCAAACGCTGTCCTTCTGTGTCACAAACAATATATTTTGACTCTCGATTGCATGTTTTACTTTCAGCGACCAACATCAACGACGCAGTGTTAAGAGCGGTGAACATGCTGATCAAAGACAGGCAGGAGAAGAAGCTCCCTGAGAGGAGCGTTGATATTATAATTTTACTGACTGATGGGATGCCAAATGTTGGTGAGTAACTGGAGTTTGTACGTGAATACTCACATTTTAATGATGAGCTTTATGGACCTTAGTTTAGAAGTAACTAAGTAAGGACTTTCTTATTTTTGTGTGGCACAACTAGCATTCACGTCCTTCACGTATCACAAAGGAACACTTTAAACTATTGCTCTTAAGCCACTTTGCTCGTGCTTTGCTTGTGGACGGTTTAATGAATTCAACGAAATAAAGAATGGATAAAAGTAGGCAATATCATAGGACTGCAATGATTAAACTCGAAAAACTCTGCCTCGAATATTATTTTAATTTCTATCTCGTGCAGCCTGTTCCACAGGCGCAGGGATCATTGTTCCACACGGGCCGTTTTAGCAGACGCACACCCGGATTTCAGCTGTCGCGATGGCGGAGACGGAGAGTGAAACAGGCCGTAAAACTGGCGTACCACAACAGCACGTCCTCAATGATTCAGCATCTGAGCCGAGAGTATCCAGTCGCTAATGCTAACGTAAACGTTGATGTTAGCCGATTTAATGTAGCTTACTAGGGCTGCAGTTATCGAATAGTTTCGTAATCGAGTATTCTGCCGAGTAATCAGATTTTTTATTTTATTTTATTAAAAAGAAACAATAATAATAGTTTTGCATTTTCCATCTGCGATTAATCGAATAATAATTGTTCGAATACTCACACAACTATATCAACTGTAACTTGGGACACAAACTTAGACCAAAAACAACACTTGATCGTAATTAGCTGTGTGTTTACCAGCAGCATCGATCAGTCATCTTCTGTATCTTCTGTTATCTGTAGGTCGTACCTATGTTCCCCGGGTCCTATGTTCCCCGATCGGGGAGCATCGGACCTTTTTTTTAAAAAAAGGGTCGATGTTCCCCACTTTGTGGAAGCCTGGGTGTGGAGCTCCAGGGTAAAGGGGTAGGGGTAGGTTAGGGTTAGGGTTAGGGTTAGGGTAAGGGTAAGGGGTAGGGTCATAGCGGGGAACATAGAACCCTTTTTTAGAGAAAGGGTCCTATGTTCCCCGCTTTGTATGAGACCGGGGAACATAGGACCCGGGGGAACGATTTTCGCGAGATGTTTTCTTCATCCAAAAGGGGGCATAACAGAAAATAATTGAGAAGCACTGGATTAGACCAAGTGCTGACTGCGCACAAGATGCCTGTTTCTCTAGAAGTTAGAGCTTAGATTGGGCCCAAAAAATCAGGCCCGACCCGAGCCTGTGCACGTTTTCTCCGAGCCCGACCCGGACCCGACACATTAACCGTAATTGAACGCATATGTTGCTAATGACGATACACTTCCTGGTTTTTAAATGACGCGTTCACGGCTGCAGGTTTTTACACCTTCACACAATACGACGTGCTATACCATACACACGGACACGACGAGGGAGAAAAAATACAAATGCTTGATCAAGGGCCTGACCCGAGGATAGTGGCGGGAAATATTGGTCGGGCTCGGGCACGGAATCTAAACTCTACTAGAAGTTGTGTTATCTTCCAAATGTGCTGTCCTAAACCTACCAAACAACTGACTTCAAGTGGAAGCCTTGCACAAATATATATATATATATATGTATATGTAGGATTTTAAACCGTTGCATGTTGTATCTGTGACTTTAAAGGAGAGTCAAACACTCAGAATATCCAGGAGAATGTGCGCTCTGCAACTGGAGGGAACATGTCACTGTTCTCTCTTGGATTTGGTAACAGCGTGGATTACGCTTTCCTGGACGTGATGAGCAAACAAAACAAAGGGCTCGCCCGCAGAATATACGAAGCTTCAGATGCAACGCTTCAACTCCAGGTGAAAGCTTTAGAATATGATTAATAGTTTTCTCTTCATTGTGGACAGTGCTTTATGAGTCACTTGTCAAGGTTGAAGCCTGTCAAGGAAACCGTTTGAAAGATGTGCAATAAACTGTATGTTACATTTCTACCAATAACTTATCCAAACACCATCAAGTGGGCACTGGCCTTAGTTATTTACCTGCTCATGTTGAAGCCTGTCAAAATTGTTGGACAGTTTTGCAAGTACAGGTACCTGGCCAATCACAAGACAGTTGAGAAAGCTGTCGTTGGCTGGCCAATCACAACACAGTCTGGCTACTGGGGTGAGATTTCAGTCTGAAACAGCGCGGCTGACGAGAGCTTCAGTGAGGAGAGATTTTGATCGGCTCGTTTGAAGCAACTAGGAGGTTTTTGACCATGAAAACAAGTTAATGTATGTAAGCAGACCTTCATAACTCACATATATGTGCGACAGGACCACTCTATGGGAGCTTTAATAAACACAGAGTTACCAAATAAGGAAGTAGCAGACCAGCAGTGAAATCTATATGTCAGTAAAAATACTTTATTATCTCTTTAAATCACATTGTACCAGCTTCGTCACCTTCATCCACAATTATATACATCTGTAAAAACCTGTGTACAAACTTTGTGTGCGTGCTTTTATTTCAGGGTTTCTATGATGAAGTTGCCAGTCCTCTGCTTCTGGAGGTGGACCTGCGTTATCCTGACAACACAGTGGATATGTTGACCACAAACCACTTCAGCCAGTTGTTTAACGGCTCAGAGATCGTGGTGGCTGGTCGGCTGACCGACAACGACCTGGACAACTTCATGGTGGACGTGATGGGTCAGGGGGTGAGAAGAAGAAGAAGACAACTGCAGAAATGACTGCTGTGTCTGTTATTTACTTTGTTGATTTGACGTAAACTCTTCCCTGTAGTTTGAGGAGGAGTACAAAGCACAGGGTCTGGCCAGTCCTGTGAACTGGACCGACATATACCCAGATGAGGAGTACATCTTTGGGGATTTCACAGAGCGTCTGTGGGCCTATCTGACCATCCAGCAGTTACTGGAGACGAGGTATTATTGAAATAATTTTACAAAGGTCTCTACCAATAAAATTTATGTCTGCTTGAGTCCATGATGGCTCACGAACGTGTCGCCACTTTCTTAAAAAATCAGACTCTCGTGCACCGAAGTCCACGGAGAAAATCAATGATTTTACATCAGAGCACAGAGGCATTATTGATCATGTCAAATTTTGGTCAAAAAACATTAAAACTTTTTGTCAAATGTTGGACGACATACTATAGGATGACTTTTCTGTCAAATTTTGGACAATTATTTATTTATTTATTTTGTTGTTTGTCAAATATTGGACATGTTTTTTTTTTGACAAATTTGGGACAAAATTTTCTTTTTTTTCCTTTTGTCAAATTTTGGAGAGAGCCTATTAGTGTCTCAGGCTGGTTCACCGCTATTTCACTGCCACTGCCTTTTGTTGCAACCTTAAACAGCCATATTTGTCACTCCTGCAGTAAGAGTGGTCCCTCAGATGAGAAAGAAAATGCCACAGCCAGGGCATTGGACATGTCTCTGAAGTACAGCTTCGTCACCCCTCTCACCTCCATGGTGGTCATCAAGCCTGAGACTGAGGATGGAACAGACAGCCCTCTTATTGCAGACAAGCTGACTGAAGGTGAAGATGGAAATGAACGTTATTAGTATTATTATTATTATATTATGAACCTGCACCACTGGCTGTTGAATTGATATTTTCCAACATTATTTCTCTTTGCTCGACTATAACAGTGGTGGTTCGTGCTTCACTGTGAACTGTGGAAAGTAATAAGCTGTTGTTTTCTTTTATTTGGCAGAACAAAGACAAGCGGCAGAAAGAAGAGGTGAAACGGTCATTTGTTTTTACCATAAAGCAAAAAAGATTTCTAGATTTATGTTAATGGACTGCACCAACTAACTTGGTTTTATCATTCCTGTATATAGGGTATTATACAAGCCCTCCAGTGTACAGTCACTATCGTCCACCATCACCAACATATT
Organism: Microchirus variegatus; assembly: GCF_963457635.1. NCBI lineage: Eukaryota > Metazoa > Chordata > Actinopteri > Pleuronectiformes > Soleidae > Microchirus > Microchirus variegatus. The sequence continues at coordinate 26,314,675 of NC_139808.1, forward strand.
TTGGTCAGTCATTTTTTGTTTTTCTCATACTGTGTTATTTGAATGCTTTGTGAAAGTTTATTTACAGACATACATGTTCCTCAGAAGCTGACTTTAGTCATCCTCTGCGAAGGAGCTTGGCTGCTGTCTCTTAGCAGTGTTGTCTGTCCTCTACTGTTATTGTGATCATTTGCAGTGGACGGAGATCCTCATTTCATGATAGAGCTGCCAGAGAAAGAAGACGCTCTGTGCTTCAACATTAACGACAAACCAGGAACCATTTTCTCTCTGGTTAAAGACCCAGAATCAGGTCAGTCCTGAGTCCTGATCATCATCAAGACTACTTGGTCTCCTTCTTTTTGACCAATATTTGAATATTTATATGACTGAACATATCGTTTCCCTCAGGTATTTTGGTCAACGGCCAGATAATCGGAGACAAGAAAATCCCTCCTGATGGTCAAATTAACACGTATTTCTGGCGGTTTGGGATCGTCCATCAGACTCTGGGGGTGAGGCTGGAGGTGAGCACTCGTGACATCTCAGTGTTCCAGGACAGCAAATGGGTCAAACTGCTGTGGTCGGACTCTGCCTCTCTCAAAGGACTCAAGTGAGCGGCTGCACCATCACTTTCTCTTAGTGAGAGAAACATTTTCCTTTAACCAGTTCAGAATAATCTCCTCCTCCTCCTCCTCCCACAGTGTGGATCTTCTTGTGACCAAGGATCGCAGCCTGACGGTGACTCTGAAAGATTCGGTCAAGTTTGTCATCCTGCTACACAAAGTGTGGGAGAAGCATCCGTACCATCGGGACTATTTAGGTTTCTACACAGTGGACAGTCATCTCCTCCCCTCTGGTGTTCACGGCCTGCTGGGTACAAACATGACACTCTTAGCAGGAAGTAGATCATCACATGGTTTAAGATTATAGCAGCTCAAGAGTTATCCTGGTTATTCTGACATCCCTTTGTCAAGCACGTCAGAGAACTACAGTGGCTCAGCCCTAAAAAAGATGTTGACCTTCTTTGTTTGGGTAGTGAGTTTCTGCTTTAAATACTAAAAAGCACACTCCGACTGGTTTGTCTGTTTGGGCGACTGTAGAAACATGGTGGTGCAAGATGGTGGCCTCCATAAAGCAAGAAGCTTAGACTTACGGACAGTAGATTTAAGTTCTGACAATACACACTACCAAATGTAGTTTCCCTTCAAAGGGTTCGAGAATATTTACTCATTTATGAATCGGCTTGTCCTACAGGTCAGTTCTACCACGGGATTGAATATGAGGTGTCTGAGCTGCGTCCAGGTGAAGTCCCAGAGAAACCGGACGCCACCATGTTTGTGAAAGGCCAGCAGCTCAATGTGACCAGGTACATGCCTCAGATTGGTGGTTCCCAAACACTGAGTCGAGACCCACAGATGGGTTGCAGGAGATTTAGCCAAAAGGTCGCTATATTCTGTTTTAATCCAGTTTTTTTCCGTCCACAGAGGCTGGCAGAGAGACTTCAGGAACGACGTGAAGAACGGGGAAAACGTTCCCTGCTGGTTCATTCACAATAACGGAACCGGCCTCATCGATGGAGACGCGACAGACTACGTTGTGTCAGGACTTTTCAAAACTGTCTAAAACCAGGTTAAACATCGTTACCTACCGAAGACGTCATCAAAATGTAATGAAATGAACATTTCATATGTCGATAAAATTTCTCCGTTATCCGAGTCATAATCTTCTTCAATAATTAGCTGTAGGCGACAGGACAGAACAGCACATTATGTAAAGAGAAACATTTTTGGAAATATGAGAATGGGAAGAATAGTGAAAGGCCCCATTCACACCTGGCATTAAACCCTAACCCATACCCATGCATTGAGAGCAGATTGTTATCCAATCTGCCAAACCACTTCTTCCTTTTCACATTTGTTGTGGGAATACTTGAATGTTTTGTGACAAATGCTGTGGCTCTGCTCTCGATGCGTACATTTAAATCCCTTTCTTTCGCAGTGTGGGCCAATGATTAAAACACCCACTGAAAGACAAATGCCAATGTAGTGGGAAACTCATTCCTCGATGGTCAAAGATAAAATTTCTCTGTGTTCCAGGTGTCTCTTTGTCACTCTTTTACTCCACAAACATTCTTCACGTGACGTGTCGAGAAGATGATTTGTGGAAATGTTAGCGGTGACGTGCTAAATGCATAACGTAGCGGGCAAGTCAGGACTGGCTGCACCCACACACACAATGTATGGGAAAACCACTTCACCCAAAATCTATCTGTAAGGCTGACCGTTAGTCAGATCGAAGATTTTGGATATGGGTTGAGCATGGCCCGATGGTGTGCATCCTTGATTTTCACTTTCGCTGATTTGTCACGCTACACCAGGCAGCAGCTCATCAGCAGTAGCTGCGCTGTGTGGAGCGAAGAGGGTGGGGGTGAAGAGGCTGTCGGCTCACGGTGGGTGAGACATTTTGACACGGTTCACCGCCGAACATGGTGTTATACTGAAACAACGAGGTGTCCAGTCACCAATACGCGAGCACATGTTTATTTTGCATTAGCATGCTACTACTTTTGCGGCTAACATGACGAACCTGTTTCCAAAGTTAAGCTAGCGAGGCCACAATTAGCATTAGCGTAACCCTGGATTTCCACTGGACGCGTTACGCGCGGTCGCCGTTGCTGATCGCTTCCGTTCTAATCAATGACAGCATTTCCACCGGACGCAAGAAGAAGAGTTAAAGAAGCGTCTTTCGATACATAGCAGTTCTATTCTTGCCGTTGCTGCTGCTGAACCGTGTAAAAATCTCAACAGAGCAGATCGCACCAGACAGGAAGTCCGACAGAGACTCAAAGTAAAACACTTCCGCCCCCCCCCCCCCTTTCGAAATAAAACACAATATGCAGGTCATATAGCCTATCACCACCTAACATCAACATTACGCCATGACCGTTGCTACCAGGTCAACGGTCAGTTAATCAGAGCGTCTCGGAGAGTCATAATGTACGACGAGAGACCGTTAAAGTGGAGTTGAAGTGGGGAAACATAAAATCATTTATGACACCAGATCAACAGTTCTTCCACGTCGGAGAATGAATGTTGTTGTTTCCTTTATACGCTCAGTCTATCGTGGGATCTCACAAACTCGTTCGAGATTATCAGGCGATCTTCTGTGAATACCACTGGCTCCCAAGGCCGCTGCTGGAACGCACCCGGTGGGGATTGACGCCGGGCAGAGGTCGAAGCAGAACCGCAGCACGTAACGTGTCCAGTGGAAATCCGGGGAAGTGCTAACATAATACAAACACTGTGCAACCTCATAGTGTAGCTAGATGTTGTGAGCGTCAGCCCGGTGGCGTGGCTAATCGAAAATGGAAACATTTGCGTTGTGCCTAATGAGGTTGCACAGTATTTATATTATGTTGGCCTTTACGTTCCTTATAATGCATGGGACCGTAACTATGTTCCCAGGTCCTATGTTCCCCGGGTCCTAGGGGAACACAGGACCCTTTCTCTAAAAAAGGGTTCTATGTTCCCCGCTGTTCACCCAAAAGGACCCGGGGAACATAGGACCCTACCCCTTACCCTAACCCCTAACCCTTTACCCTGGAGCTCCACACCCAGGCTTCCACAAAGTGGGGAACATAGGACCTTTTTTTAAAAAAAAAAAAGGTCAGATGCTCCCCGATTGGGGAACACAGGACCCGGGGAACATAGGTACGACCCCTCAATGCATACTTCCTACTGGCACTGCACTAGTTGCATAAACAAAGCAAAAGGGACCCTCCTCCAGCAGCACGATGTGGGCGGGGTGTAAGTCTAACGGGACTCGGATTCTTTCCACACTTGTTTTCAGCCATGCCGGAGCAGGGGCTTTTCAATGTCGCAGGGATGACTGTGGTGTCACACACTTCTGTTCTCTGGGGTTCAATAAATGCGTTGTTTGCCAAATATCCGAAAAATACATTTTAAATCCAATATCTGCCGACAACCAATGTTGAGACGATAATATTGCGCATCTCTAATTTATATCGAGTTAAATGAATGAAAAAAATAATATTGACTTACAGTGAGTGGTTTCACCCAGTGGTGAAACCTTGGTACTGCAATAAAAAAAACAAAAAAAACAAAGCACAAACACATAAATGGCTGTTTAATCATGTTGCCGTCATTCTTTTGCTCTTTTTGGAAGTAATAATGTAACAATGGACTTGTTGTTGTGTTGTGAATCGTTTTATTGGATCCACGGTTGTTGTTGTGCAATGATGCGTCAGCATTTCTACCTCAGGGTCTCCAGAGCACAGAGCTCAGGTCTGTATGTCAACATACACACACACTTTCTGACCCTCCCCCTGGACAGAGAGCTTTTTTCCCCCTCAGTACTGAAGTCAGTTAGTGTTCAGTGGACGTTTGGTCATGTCTGGACTGCTGCGTGTTCATCTGCTGCTGCTGCTGTCGGGCTGCGTCTGCCTCTGGCTGCCCAGTCTGAGCCGGGCAGCTCTGGTCATCTCTGAGGACCATGAAGCTCCACAGGTGAACTCACTCACACACACACACACACACACACACACTGATCTTTTTGTTCCCTGACTTTAATCCAAACCTTTTTCAGAAATTGAGTTTAACTCTGTCCCTATTTGTTTTTATCGAGTACTTTCCAGGACCAATTCCCTCAAAGTCAAGGACTTAAGATGGGAGGGCGACTTGTCAACAAGTGATTGTCTTTCAAGCAGCTGAAATATGAAAGAGCTTGTTTTCAAACGCTACGATTCATTTAATTATCGATTAATAATTAATGAATCTTTACAGCCCATAATTACAATTAGTAAAATATTTCACTATTACATTTACTGCAGTTTAACTGTAGAGTGTGGGGGTGTGTTTGTCTTGTGTGGGGGCGTCATGGCCGTTGAACTCACTCTGCTGTGTTTGCGCTTCAGGAGACGAGAGGAGCTGCCAGGTCACTGCAGGTATTTGATAGAAACGCATTCACACACAGAAATTCAGTTGGCTTAAACCACAATATTGTAAATAAACTGAAAAATACTCAAATACTTCGTTTTTCCTTTGTTTTTCTTACAGAAAAGAAGCGCCAACGAGGCTACGGTAAGATAATTTTGCTTGATGTTCATGTCGGGACTCTTGTGTCACATATGAAGTTTCGAGGCGATCGATCAATGTATGGCGAAGTTATGGGGCGCTTCCTGTTTCATGGCGAATGGATGCAATTCACCAAATCTGAGAAAACCTTTGATGCATGGATAAAAAAAATTATGCATTTTTTATGTTGGTATTTACGAAACGTGCAAATCACCAAGATATATTGTGAGCTTTCCACTCACTGGGGTTCCGGAAGGACGACGAGATGGCTGAGAGTGAGTAAATTGACCAGTTTATTGCAACAGAAATAACCAAAACAAACAAAGGTAGACAGAGTTGCTGCGTCCGCGCTCTGCTGCGCTTTCTCCGCAAATGTTCACTTTTCTTCTCTCCGTCTCTCCGTCTCTCTCTCTCTCTCTTTCTCTCTGTCCGTGTGTGGACCCAGCCTACTGCAAGAGACCAGAACCAGGTTACAAACGTGCTTATATAGCTGACTGATTATCTGATTCTGTCCAGCTGTCTGATCACCGGCTGAGCCACTCCTCCCTTCTCTCCAGCAGCCGTCGCTCTAACCAAGCCCCACTGCCACATATACATATATATATATATATATATATATATATATATATATATATATATATATATATATATATATATATATATATATATATATATTCAATGGCTTTAATGGCTAGAAAAACATCTGTGTCAGACTCTGGTATCAGCACTGGTTTTTGCTGAAAGACACATTGACATTGAAGCATTTAGGATTTTCAGCTTTTACCCAAAGTGACTTCCAAACAGGAAGAAACTGCATAAAAGAAGTCTTGGAAAGAAATCCACTAGATAGGAAGTGAGTGGACTGACAGAGGGTGAGGGTGCCGGGGTGGATCCAAGTGCAGAAGGAGATAAGGGTTAAGGTAAGTGCTAGGACAGACAATGCTCTTGGGACACCCCTGTTCTGGTGGCACTCCGTAGGTCATTCTACCAGCGTGGAAAGACACATGAAGTAATCGAGGGGCAACATAAGCCTTTATACCCATGAAGGACTTTGTAGGCTAGCATCAGTTATTTGAATTGGACGCGGGCGGCTAACAGTAGCCAGTGGAGCTCAGTTAACAGAGGGGTGTGGCATGTGCCCTTGTAGGCCGATTGAAGACCAGGCGCGGCCACCACGTTCTGGACCATCTGTAGTGGTTTCACAGCACAAGTCAGGAGACCTGTTATCAGGGCGTTGTAGTAGTCAAGGCAGGAGACGATCAAAGCCTGTGCTAGGATCTGGGTAGCTTGTTGAGTTCAGTACGGTCTGATTTGTCTTATATTGAATGCAACACATGGTACAGAGTCCTCTCTAGTTAAAAGGTCCTGAGATTGACTGACCAGAATGCAAAATTGTCTTTGCTGAGCAGCCAACATGTTGTGTCCATGTCCTTCTCCTTCTGCGTCAGGTGGAGGTTCACAGCGTCACCGTGGACTGCACTGTGACGTCTCGTTTCGCCCGCACCGTCATGACGTCCGTGGCTCTGAACAAAGCAAACACCTCGCAGGAAATCTTCTTTGAAGTGGACCTGCCCAAGACGGCCTTCATCACCAACTTCAGCATGTCTGTGCCTCTACACACTCTAAACTTCCTCTGTCTCCACACTCGCAGAACTTTTCTTCCTGAAAACAAGCTGAATTTTATTGTCTTGTGGCGTCTTTGTCCGTCTTTGTGCCTCGCAGGGAAATTGAAGGTCGGGTGTATGTTGGGGATGTGAAGGAGAAAGAAAAAGCCAAGAAACAGTACGAGAAAGCTGTTTCCTCTGGACAGACTGCTGGACTGGTCAAGTGAGTCGGTCAAGATGAAAATGAATTTAAATTGATCATTATGTGTGAATGGTTGTTTGTCTCTCTCTGTTTTGGCCCTGCAATAAACTGGCAACCTGTCCACGGTGTGAGCCTTGCCTTTTGCCCGGTGTTCCCAGATGCCCTCGTGTGGAGGATGAAACGGTAGAAAATGAACGAATGAAACCGACACAGTGATCATGACTGTGTTTTATTTCAGGGCCTCTGGGAGAAAGATGGAGAAGTTTTCAGTGTCTGTCAACATCGCAGCTCAAAGTAACGTGACCTTCGTTCTGACCCACGAGGAGCTGCTTCAGAGGAAACTGGGCCAATATGAGATTCTAACACAAGTTAAACCCAAGTCACGGGTGCAGAAATTCCAGGTGTGTCTCTGCTTGTGATTCAAATCTCACGCTGAATTCATTCACAATGGTCACTTTAAGACTTGATAGTGGGTGGACCTAACACTTGTTGCTAGTGGTAGCCAGCTAGGTTAGCAGGGCAGTGTCTGTCATGGCTAATTACGCAGCAAGAGTTGCTAACGTTGCTATAGTTGTTGGATAAAACATTTTCTGACAACAAACCTCAGTCATGGTGTTTTAGCCCGATATTTATCGTGATTTGATTAACTTGACCTGATCAGCTGACACTCACTGGAAAGTTGTGCTAAACACAACGTGAGCAAAGCAAAACAACGGACCCACAAGTTTCTGGTTATACCTCCACTAAGCGTCACAGGGATTTTATTTGTTTCTGTGTTGAAACAGATCATGGCAAACATCTACGAGCCACAGGGCATCTTGTTTGTTGATGCACACGCAACCTTCCTCAGCAATGACCTGCTCCCCCTGGTGGAGAAAACTGTCACAGACAAAAAGGTGAGCAATAAGAAAGGCCTTCAAATATTCATGGTTGTTCATTAGTTTCCTTTAATTTTGTCTTCACATTTACTACGTTTTGTGTTCATGTCCTCCTCAGGCACATATCTCCTTCTCACCAACGATGGAGCAGCAGAGGAAGTGTCCAGACTGTGATGGAACGCTCATCGATGGAGATTTCATCATCAAATACGACGTAAACAGAGGAAAGAGCTTTGGGGACCTTCAGGTCAGCTGTCAATCAACAATCTGTGATGACATGTAACTGTAGAGCGAGGTTTGCTGTCAGAGCCATGATGGCTGACAAAGCTCCTGAAAAAATTAATGGTACCAGTGCCAGTTTGAGGTTCTCTGTGCACTTTACATTGATAGAGATTGAGCAAAGTCTCACAGAACCTGACAAACTGAATATATCTGAACATTATTATATCTGACGTTATTCCAGACCTGCATCGCTGTGACATCTTCAGCTTTCTAATAAAATCTCCCTCATTCTACACTGGAGATCATCACAATAAAAGCATGCAAAATAAACATGCCCTGAACTTTGTCAAAAAACATTGAGGTTTTATTCAAGTGTAACTAAACCCGTTCTTCAGAGGCTAACTCCACCCAACGTCATTTTAATTCTTATATTTGGGACTCTGGAGGCCTCACTCATGTTTCTGTGGTCCGCCTCAGTCTAAGTACAGGAGATAAAACACTCGATATTGACTTCCGCACTCATTGTTAAGTCACAATGAGACATTCCTGGAATTGTTGTCTCGCGGAGCTCCGCTTTGTCCCTAATAAACGCGAGAGTGCAGGAGAGGGCAATAATATCCGGAAGATCTGAAGTCTGCAAAGTGTTCTATTCTTGTCTGCACAGTGCAGCACAGAGTTCTACACAAACTGTTTACGTAACCGGACCGGGTTTTTTCAGAGATCTCGATGAGCCCGAGATTACGATAAAACACAGCGTTCTCAGCAGTGGCTTAACTGTTGGTTTTGAACCTTCAGGGCTTCATAAACAAGGTAATGACGCAGACAACACTAAAAAACAGCGCTAATTGGAACGCGCGGTCTAGGTCCACTTTAAGGTATTTTTACCAAAGCATGTCACAGACATGTCCATTAGGACACCAGGGAACTCTGTTAACTTGTAGAAATAGAGTTTAATATGTCTACTTTAACCTCTTCTTCCCTGACCCGCTTTTTGGAGTCCCTGCTCGAACATGCCCAAACTAAATAGAGTAAACCTCTGCAGTTACAAGCTCAATGTGGTATCAGATAACACTTGTGAGATTCCACCAGAGGTGTACGTTTCACTGTAGATGCCACTGTGTCAGAGTAAATGCACATGGAACACAGCATAACTGAAGGACTTTTTTTTTTCTCTCGCCTAAAAAAATATTGCATTTTAAAGCAAATAACACCTTTAAAATATGCAGTAGGAGCTTAAAAACACATGGAGGTCATGTAACAACATGTGGACATGAGCTGTGCAAAGTCTGATGCTGCTGAAATTAAGCAGAGTGAAATTACAGAGGTTTTAGTAAAGAGATGTCTGGGCGTTCTCACTTTTGGCTCAGCTTGGCACCATCTGTGCCATTTGAGATTTCTTAGGTACCAAATTATTAAAAACCCATTTAATTTTATTTACATGTCAATATTGGTCTAAAAAGTACTTGTTTTAAAAAAATAATAATAATAATCGAGTGTGCGGTGCGTAATAACAACTCTGTGGCTCTGCAGCACCTTCAGTTACGCAGCGCCATAGCTCTGGCTTACCTTGGTCAATTAGGGTGATTGACAGCTCATTTTAAACCTCTAAACCGGTAGCTGAGTTTCTGACCTTTCTGTGGGTATGCAGCATGTCTGTGTTTGTTAAAGTTAGATATGGTTTTATGACGCTTTTGTCGCTGCGTCTGACACTGCCCCCGATCCCGGGGGCAACCGTGAAGAAGAGGTTAAACAATTTGTTTGTGATTCTCTTTCCCTCAGATTGTGAACGGGTATTTTGTCCACTTCTTTGCGCCTCCTGACCTGCGCAGAGTCCCTAAGAATGTGGTATTTGTAATAGACATAAGCGGATCGATGCATGGGAGAAAGATGGATCAGGTGAGCGACTGCTGAGGCGACTGTAAAAATATCAACGCACACACTTGTACCTCTGACCTTTGATCTCTGACCCTTTCTAGACACGAGAGGCGATGTTGCAAATCGTCAAAGACCTCCACGAGGACGACCACTTTGCCCTCATCAAGTTTGATGACACCATTTACACCTGGAGGGACTCACTCAGCAAAGCAACCAAAGAAAATTTAACTGAGGCCATTAAATATGTGGAGGGCCTCCAGAGCTACGGAGGTCAGTTTAGAAATATGACTTGGGCTCCAAACGCTGTCCTTCTGTGTCACAAACAATATATTTTGACTCTCGATTGCATGTTTTACTTTCAGGGACCAACATCAACGACGCAGTGTTAAGAGCAGTGAACATGCTGATCAAAGACAGGCAGGAGAAGAAGCTCCCTGAGAGGAGCGTTGATATTATCATTTTACTGACTGATGGGATGCCAAATGTTGGTGAGTAACTGGAGTTTGTACGTGAATACTCACATTTTAATGATGAGCTTTATGGACCTTAGTTTAGAAGTAACTAAGTAAGGACTTTCTTATTTTTGTGTGGCACAACTAGCATTCACGTCCTTCACGTATCACAAAGGAACACTTTAAACTATTGCTCTTAAGCCACTTTGCTCGTGCTTTGCTTGTGGACGGTTTAATGAATTCAACGAAATAAAGAATGAATAAAAGTAGGCAATATCATAGGACTGCAATGATTAAACTCGAAAAACTCTGCCTCGAATATTATTTTAATTTCTATCTCGTGCAGCCTGTTCCACAGGCGCAGGGATCATTGTTCCACACGGGCCGTTTTAGCAGACGCACACCCGGATTTCAGCTGTCGCGATGGCGGAGACGGAGAGTGAAACAGGCCTTAAAACTGGCGTACCACAACAGCACGTCCTCAATGATTCAGCATCTGAGCCGAGAGTATCCAGTCGCTAATGCTAACGTAAACGTTGATGTTAGCCGATTTAATGTAGCTTACTAGGGCTGCAGTTATCGAATAGTTTCGTACTCGAGTATTCTGCCGAGTAATCAGATTTTTTTTTTTTTTTATTAAAAAGAAACAATAATAATAGTTTTGCATTTTCCATCTGCGATTAATCGAATAATAATTGTTCGAATACTCACACAACTATATCAACTGTAACTTGGGACACAAACTTAGACCAAAAACAACACTTGATCGTAATTAGCTGTGTGTTTACCAGCAGCATCGATCAGTCATCTTCTGTATCTTCTGTTATCTGTAGGTCGTACCTATGTTTCCCGGATCCTATGTTCCCCGGGTCCTATGTTCCCCGATCGGGGAGCATCGGACCTTTTTTTTAAAAAAGGGTCGATGTTCCCCACTTTGTGGAAGCCTGGGTGTGGAGCTCCAGGGTAAAGGGGTAGGGGTAGGTTAGGGTTAGGGTTAGGGTTAGGGTTAGGGTAAGGGTAAGGGTAAGGGTAAGGGGTAGGGTCCTATGTTCCCCGGGTCCTTTTGGGTGAACAGCGGGGAACATAGAACCCTTTTTTAGAGAAAGGGTCCTATGTTCCCCGCTTTGTATGAGACCGGGGAACATAGGACCCGGGGGAACGATTTTCGCGAGATGTTTTCTTCATCCAAAAGGGGGCATAACAGAAAATAATTGAGAAGCACTGGATTAGACCAAGTGCTGACTGCGCACAAGATGCCTGTTTCTCTAGAAGTTAGATTGGGCCCAAAAAATCAGGCCCGACCCGAGCCTGTGCACGTTTTCTCCGAGCCCGACCCGGACCCGACACATTAACCGTAATTGAACGCATATGTTGCTAATGACGATACACTTCCTGGTTTTTAAATGACGCGTTCACGGCTGCAGGTTTTTACACCTTCACACAATACGACGTGCTATACCATACACACGGACACGACGAGGGAGAAAAAATACAAATGCTTGATCAAGGGCCTGACCCGAGGATAGTGGCGGGAAATATTGGTCGGGCTCGGGAACGGAATCTAAACTCTACTAGAAGTTCTTCCAAATGTGCTGTCCTAAACCTACCAAACAACTGACTTCAAGTGGAAGCCTTAGACAAATATACATATATATATATGTATATGTAGGATTTTAAACCGTTGTATGTTGTATCTGTGACTTTAAAGGAGAGTCAAACACTCTTAGTATCCAGGAGAATGTGCGCTCTGCAACTGGAGGGAAAATGTCTCTGTTCTCTCTTGGATTTGGTAACAGCGTGGATTACGCTTTCCTGGACGTGATGAGCAAACAAAACAAAGGGCTCGCCCGCAGAATATACGAAGCTTCAGATGCAACGCTTCAACTCCAGGTGAAAGCTTTAGAATATGATTAATAGTTTTCTCTTCATTGTGGACAGTGCTTTATGAGTCACTTGTCAAGGTTGAAGCCTGTCAAGGAAACCGTTTGAAAGATGTGCAATAAACTGTATGTTACATTTCTACCAATAACTTATCCAAACACCATCAAGTGGGCACTGGCCTTAGTTATTTACCTGCTCATGTTGAAGCCTGTCAAAATTGTTGGACAGTTTTGCAAGTACAGGTACCTGGCCAATCACAAGACAGTTGAGAAAGCTGTCGTTGGCTGGCCAATCACAACACAGTCTGTCTTCTGGGGTTAGATTTCAGTCTGAAACAGCGCGGCTGACGAGAGCTTCAGTGAGGAGAGATTTTGATCGGCTCGTTTGAAGCAGCTAGGAGGTTTTTGACCATGAAAACAAGTTAATGTATGTAAGCAGACCTCCATAACTCACATATATGTGCAACAGGACCATCAGTGAAATTTATATGTCAGTAAAAATACTTTATTATCTCTTTAAATCACATTGTACCAGCTTCGTCACCTTCATCCACAATTATATACATCTGTAAAAACCTGTGTACAAACTTTGTGTGCGTGCTTTTATTTCAGGGCTTCTATGATGAAGTTGCCAGTCCTCTGCTTCTGGAGGTGGACCTGCGTTATCCTGACAACACAGTGGATATGTTGACCACAAACCACTTCAGCCAGTTGTTTAACGGCTCAGAGATCGTGGTGGCTGGTCGGCTGACCGACAACGACCTGGACAACTTCATGGTGGACGTGATGGGTCAGGGGGTGAGAAGAAGAAGAAGACAACTGCAGAAATGACTGCTGTGTCTGTTATTTACTTTGTTGATTTGACGTAAACTCTTCCCTGTAGTTTGAGGAGGAGTACAAAGCACAGGGTCTGGCCAGTCCTGTGAACTGGACCGACATATACCCAGATGAGGAGTACATCTTTGGGGATTTCACAGAGCGTCTGTGGGCCTATCTGACCATCCAGCAGTTACTGGAGACGAGGTATTATTGAAATAATTAAAGGTCTCTACCAATAAAATGTATGTCTGCTTGAGTCCATGATGGCTCACGAACGTGTCGCCACTTTCTTAAAAAATCAGACTCTCGTGCACCGAAGTCCACGGAGAAAATCAATGATTTTACATCAGAGCACAGAGGCATTATTGATCATGTCAAATTTTGGTCAAAAAACATTAAAACTTTTTGTCAAATGTTGGACGACATACTATAGGATGACTTTTCTGTCAAATTTTGGACAATTATTTATTTATTTATTTTGTTGTTTGTCAAATATTGGACATGTTTTTTTTTTGACAAATTTGGGACAAAATTTTCTTTTTTTTCCTTTTGTCAAATTTTGGAGAGCGTATCAGTGTCTCAGGCTGGTTCACCGCTATTTCACTGCCATAACCTTTTGTTTTGACTTTTTTGTCAAATTGTATAAGTCATACTAATGTATACTTTTTTTGGTCAAATTATAGAAACATTTTTTTTTTACTTTTTTGTCAGATTTTGGACAAAACATTTTTTTTTCTTTTACTTTGTTGTCAATTTTTGGAGAGAGCCTATCAGCGCCTCAGGCTATTTCACTGCCACTGCCTTTTGTTGCAACCTTAAACAGCCATATTTGTCACTCCTGCAGTAAGAGTGGTCCCTCAGATGAGAAGGAAAACGCCACAGCCAGGGCATTGGACATGTCTCTGAAGTACAGCTTCGTCACCCCTCTCACCTCCATGGTGGTCATCAAGCCTGAGACTGAGGATGGAACAGACAGCCCTCTTATTGCAGACAAGCTGACTGAAGGTGAAGATGGAAATGAACGTTATTAGTATTATTATTATTATATTATGAACCTGCACCACTGGCTGTTGAATTGATATTTTCCAACATTATTTCTCTTTGCTCGACTATAACAGTGGTGGTTCGTGCTTCACTGTGAACTGTGGAAAGTAATAAGCTGTTGTTTTCTTTTATTTGGCAGAACAAAGACAAGCGGCAGAAAGAAGAGGTGAAACGGTCATTTGTTTTTACCATAAAGCAAAAAAGATTTCTAGATTTATGTTAATGGACTGCACCAACTAACTTGGTTTTATCATTCCTGTATATAGGGTATTATACAAGCCCTCCAGTGTACAGTCACTATCGTCCACCATCACCAACATATTTTGGTCAGTCATTTTTTGTTTTTCTCATACTGTGTTATTTGAATGCTTTGTGAAAGTTTATTTACAGACATACATGTTCCTCAGAAGCTGACTTTAGTCATCCTCTGCGAAGGAGCTTGGCTGCTGTCTCTTAGCAGTGTTGTCTGTCCTCTACTGTTATTGTGATCATTTGCAGTGGACGGAGATCCTCATTTCATGATAGAGCTGCCAGAGAAAGAAGACGCTCTGTGCTTCAACATTAACGACAAACCAGGAACCATTTTCTCTCTGGTTAAAGACCCAGAATCAGGTCAGTCCTGAGTCCTGATCATCATCAAGACTACTTGGTCTCCTTCTTTTTGACCAATATTTGAATATTTATATGACTGAACATATCGTTTCCCTCAGGTATTTTGGTCAACGGCCAGATAATCGGAGACAAGAAAATCCCTCCTGATGGTCAAATTAACACGTATTTCTGGCGGTTTGGGATCGTCCACCAGACTCTGGGGGTGAGGCTGGAGGTGAGCACTCGTGACATCTCAGTGTTCCAGGACAGCAAATGGGTCAAACTGCTGTGGTCGGACTCTGCCTCTCTCAAAGGACTCAAGTGAGCGGCTGCACCATCACTTTCTCTTAGTGAGAGAAACATTTTCCTTTAACCAGTTCAGAATAATCTCCTCCTCCTCCTCCTCCCACAGTGTGGATCTTCTTGTGACCAAGGATCGCAGCCTGACGGTGACTCTGAAAGATTCGGTCAAGTTTGTCATCCTGCTACACAAAGTGTGGGAGAAGCATCCGTACCATCGGGACTATTTAGGTTTCTACACAGTGGACAGTCATCTCCTCCCCTCTGGTGTTCACGGCCTGCTGGGTACAAACATGACACTCTTAGCAGGAAGTAGATCATCACATGGTTTAAGATTATAGCAGCTCAAGAGTTATCCTGGTTATTCTGACATCCCTTTGTCAAGCACGTCAGAGAACTACAGTGGCTCAGCCCTAAAAAAGATGTTGACCTTCTTTGTTTGGGTAGTGAGTTTCTGCTTTAAATACTAAAAAGCACACTCCGACTGGTTTGTCTGTTTGGGCGACTGTAGAAACATGGTGGTGCAAGATGGTGGCCTCCATAAAGCAAGAAGCTTAGACTTACGGACAGTAGATTTAAGTTCTGACAATACACACTACCAAATGTAGTTTCCCTTCAAAGGGTTCGAGAATATTTACTCATTTATGAATCGGCTTGTCCTACAGGTCAGTTCTACCACGGGATTGAATATGAGGTGTCTGAGCTGCGTCCAGGTGAAGTCCCAGAGAAACCGGACGCCACCATGTTTGTGAAAGGCCAGCAGCTCAATGTGACCAGGTACATGCCTCAGATTGGTGGTTCCCAAACACTGAGTCGAGACCCACAGATGGGTTGCAGGAGATTTAGCCAAAAGGTCGCTATATTCTGTTTTAATCCAGTTTTTTTCCGTCCACAGAGGCTGGCAGAGAGACTTCAGGAACGACGTGAAGAACGGGGAAAACGTTCCCTGCTGGTTCATTCACAATAACGGAACCGGCCTCATCGATGGAGACGCGACAGACTACGTTGTGTCAGGACTTTTCAAAACTGTCTAAAACCAGGTTAAACATCGTTACCTACCGAAGACGTCATCAAAATGTAATGAAATGAACATTTCATATGTCGATAAAATTTCTCCGTTATCCGAGTCATAATCTTCTTCAATAATTAGCTGTAGGCGACAGGACAGAACAGCACATTATGTAAAGAGAAACATTTTTGGAAATATGAGAATGGGAAGAATAGTGAAAGGCCCCATTCACACCTGGCATTAAACCCTAACCCATACCCATGCATTGAGAGCAGATTGTTATCCAATCTGCCAAACCACTTCGGGAGGTGGTTGAAGAACGGAAGTGTAAATACAACGATTCTCCGATGCTGGGGAAGATCAGATAGCAATCAGATCTTGATGTGGACACCGAACGACGCATGTTAATACCAAATTCAAACTCAATTCAAATTCATCTCATTGTCGGCTTCACGACAAAAAATCCTTGTTCTTCCTTTTCACATTTGTTGTGGGAATACTTGAATGTTTTGTGACAAATGCTGTGGCTCTGCTCTCGATGCGTACATTTAAATGCCTTTCTTTCGCAGTGTGGGCCAATGATTAAAACAACCACTGAAAGACAAATGCCAATGTAGTGGGAAACTCATTCCTCGATGGTCAAAGATAAAATTTCTCTGTGTTCCAGGTGTCTCTTTGTCACTCTTTTACTCCACACACATTCTTCACGTGACGTGTCGAGAAGATGATTTGTGGAAATGTTAGCGGTGACGTGCTAAATGCATAACGTAGCGGGCAAGTCAGGACTGGCTGCACCCACACACACAATGTATGGGAAAACCACTTCACCCAAAATCTATCTGTAAGGCTGACCGTTAGTCAGATCGAAGATTTTGGATATGGATTGAGCATGGCCCGATGGTGTGCATCCTTGATTTTCACTTTCGCTGATTTGTCACGCTACACCAGGCAGCAGCTCATCAGCAGTAGCTGCGCTGTGTGGAGCGAAGAGGGTGGGGGTGAAGAGGCTGTCGGCTCACGGTGGGTGAGACATTTTGACACGGTTCACCGCCGAACATGGTGTTATACTGAAACAACGAGGTGTCCAGTCACCAATACGCGAGCACATGTTTATTTTGCATTAGCATGCTACTACTTTTGCTAACATGACGAACCTGTTTCCAAAGTTAAGCTAGCGAGGCCACAATTAGCATTAGCGTAACCCTGGATTTCCACTGGACGCGTTACGCGCGGTCGCCGTTGCTGATCGCTTCCGTTCTAATCAATGACAGCATTTCCACCGGACGCAAGAAGAAGAGTTAAAGAAGCGTCTTTCGATACATAGCAGTTCTATTCTTGCCGTTGCTGCTGCTGAACCGTGTAAAAATCTCAACAGAGCAGATCGCACCAGACAGGAAGTCCGACAGAGACTCAAAGTAAAACACTTCCGCCCCCCCCCCCCTTTCGAAATAAAACACAATATGCAGGTCATATAGCCTATCACCACCTAACATCAACATTACGCCGTGACCGTTGCTACCAGGTCAACGGTCAGTTAATCAGAGCGTCTCGGAGAGTCATAATGTACGACGAGAGACCGTTAAAGTGGAGTTGAAGTGGGGAAACATAAAATCATTTATGACACCAGATCAACAGTTCTTCCACGTCGGAGAATGAATGTTGTTGTTTCCTTTATACGCTCAGTCTATCGTGGGATCTCACAAACTCGTTCGAGATTATCAGGCGATCTTCTGTGAATACCACTGGCTCCCAAGGCCGCTGCTGGAACGCGCCCGGTGGGGATTGACGCCGGGCAGAGGTCGAAGCAGAACCGCAGCACGTAACGTGTCCAGTGGAAATCCGGGGAAGTGCTAACATAATACAAACACTGTGCAACCTCATAGTGTAGCTAGATGTTGTGAGCGTCAGCCCGGTGGCGTGGCTAA
Organism: Microchirus variegatus; assembly: GCF_963457635.1. Lineage (NCBI taxonomy): Eukaryota > Metazoa > Chordata > Actinopteri > Pleuronectiformes > Soleidae > Microchirus > Microchirus variegatus. The sequence goes on from NC_139808.1 coordinate 26,332,548, forward strand.
TCGAAAATGGAAACATTTGCGTTGTGCCTAATGAGGTTGCACAGTATTTATATTATGTTGGCCTTTACGTTCCTTATAATGCATGGGACCGTAACTATGTTCCCAGGTCCTATGTTCCCCGGGTCCTAGGTTCCCCGGGTCCTATGTTCCCCGCTTAGTTATGTGACCGGGGAACACAGGACCCTTTCTCTAAAAAAGGGTTCTATGTTCCATGTTCAATAAATGCGTTGTTTGCCAAATATCCGAAAAATACATTTTAAATCCAATATCTGCTGCCGACACCAATGTTGAGACGATAATATTGCGCATCTCTAATTTATATCGAGTTAAATGAATGAAAAAAATAATATTGACTTACAGTGAGTGGTTTCACCCAGTGGTGAAACCTTGGTACTGCAATAAAAAAAACAAAAAAAACAAAGCACAAACACATAAATGGCTGTTTAATCATGTTGCCGTCATTCTTTTGCTCTTTTTGGAAGTTATAATGTAACAATGGACTTGTTGTTGTGTTGTGAATCGTTTTATTGGATCCACGGTTGTTGTTGTGCAATGATGCGTCAGCATTTCTACCTCAGGGTCTCCAGAGCACAGAGCTCAGGTCTGTATGTCAACATACACACACACTTTCTGACCCTCCCCCTGGACAGAGAGCTTTTTTCCCCCTCAGTACTGAAGTCAGTTAGTGTTCAGTGGACGTTTGGTCATGTCTGGACTGCTGCGTGTTCATCTGCTGCTGCTGCTGTCGGGCTGCGTCTGCCTCTGGCTGCCCAGTCTGAGCCGGGCAGCTCTGGTCATCTCTGAGGACCATGAAGCTCCACAGGTGAACTCACTCACACACACACACACACACACACACACTGATCTTTTTGTTCCCTGACTTTAATCCAAACCTTTTTCAGAAATTGAGTTTAACTCTGTCCCTATTTGTTTTTAGCGAGTACTTTCCAGGACCAATTCCCTCAAAGTCAAGGACTTAAGATGGGAGGGCGACTTGTCAACAAGTGATTGTCTTTCAAGCAGCTGAAATATGAAAGAGCTTGTTTTCAAACGCTACGATTCATTTAATTATCGATTAATAATTAATGAATCTTTACAGCCCATAATTACAATTAGTAAAATATTTCACTATTACATTTACTGCAGTTTAACTGTAGAGTGTGGGTGTGTTTGTCTTGTGTGGGGGCGTCATGGCCGTTGAACTCACTCTGCTGTGTTTGCGCTTCAGGCGACGAGAGGAGCTGCCAGGTCACTGCAGGTATTTGATAGAAACGCATTCACACACAGAAATTCAGTTGGCTTAAACCACAATATTGTAAATAAACTGAAAAATACTCAAATACTTCGTTTTTCCTTTGTTTTTCTTACAGAAAAGAAGCGCCAACGAGGCTACGGTAAGATAATTTTGCTTGATGTTCATGTCGGGACTCTTGTGTCACATATGAAGTTTCGAGGCGATCGATCAATGTATGGCGAAGTTATGGGGCGCTTCCTGTTTCATGGCGAATGGATGCAATTCACCAAATCTGAGAAAACCTTTGATGCATGGATAAAAAAAATTATGCATTTTTTATGTTGGTATTTACGAAACGTGCAAATCACCAAGATATATTGTGAGCTTTCCACTCACTGGGGTTCCGGAAGGACGACGAGATGGCTGAGAGTGAGTAAATTGACCAGTTTATTGCAACAGAAATAACCAAAACAAACAAAGGTAGACAGTGTTGCTGCGTCCGTGCTCTGCTGCGCTTTCTCCGCAAATGTTCACTTTTCTTCTCTCCGTCTCTCCGTCTCTCTCTCTCTCTCTTTCTCGCTGTCCGTGTGTGGACCCAGCCTACTGCAAGAGACCAGAACCAGGTTACAAACGTGCTTATATAGCTGACTGATTACCTGATTCTGTCCAGCTGTCTGATCACCGGCTGAGCCACTCCTCCCTTCTCTCCAGCAGCCGTCGCTCTAACCAAGCCCCACTGCCACATACCCCCACCGCCCGACTTAGGCCGGCACCCCGCCGGCCGCAAGCCCACTCCCCCCCCCCCTCCGCAGAGCGGGAGAGGAAGTCGGCCACGGCCATGCGGTTCCCCGGCCTATGGATCACCTTGAACCGGAAAGGCTGTAACGCCAGATACCAGCGAGTGATCGGCGCGTTGGCATCTTTCATGCGGTGGAGCCATTGGATCGGGGCATGGTCCGACCAGAGGGTGAATGGGCGTCCCAGGAGATAGTAGCGGAGGGCACCGACCGCCCACCGTATGGCGAGGCACTCTTTCTCCACCGTACTGTAGCTCACCTCCCGCTGAGCTAGCTTCCGGCTGATGTACAGTACGGGGCGGTCGACCCCCTCCACCTCCTGGGACAAAACAGCCCCCAGCCCGCTGTTCGAGGCGTCGGTCTGCAGGATGAAAGGGAGAGAAAAGTAAGGTGTATATAAAAGTGGCTCCCCACAGAGGGCTTGCTTTACCCTCTCAAACGCCAGCTGACACGGCTCCGTCCACTGGACCGGATCTGAGGCACCTTTTCGGGTCAGGTCGGTTAGGGGGCTGACCAGCTCCGAGAAGGCCGGGATGAACCTCCTATAGTAACCGGCCAGCCCCAGAAACCTCCTAACCTCTTTTTTGGACTTGGGTCTTGGGCAGGCTGCAACCGCTGCGGTCTTTTGTATCTGTGGCCGCACCTGCCCTCCCCCCAAGTGGTACCCCAAATACCGTACCTCCCTCCGTCCAACTGCACACTTCCTTGGATTGGCCGTGAGCCCCGCCTTCCTCAGGGACTGCTCCCACCTGCTGCATATGCTGCTCCCAGGTCTCACTATGGATGATGACATCATCCAAGTAGGCCGCAGCATATGCAGAGTGAGGCCGCAACACCCGGTCCATGAGGCGCTGGAACGTAGCTGGGGCCCCGAACAAACCAAACGGAAGCGTGACAAATTGGTACAAACCATACGGAGTGGAGAAGGCCGTTTTCTCCCTGGACTCTGGCGACAAGGGAATCTGCCAGTAGCCCTTGGTCAAATCCAGTGTCGTGAAAAAGCGAGCCGTGCCCAGCCGATCCAGGAGTTCGTCGACCCGGGGCATTGGATAGGCATCGAATTTGGACACCTCGTTGACTCTACGGTAGTCCACACAGAACCGTATTGACCCATCGGACTTGCGAACCAGTACAATGGGGCAACACCAGTCACTGTTGGACTCTTCTATTACCCCCATCTCTAACATGGCCTGAAGTTCTGCCTGAACAGTTTTCCTCTTGTGTTCTGGCAGCCGATAGGGTCGTGAACGCACTGTCACACCCGGGGAAGTTTCTATGTGGTGGTGTATGAGGTTCGTGCGCCCTGGCAGGGGAGAGAACACGTCGGCAAACTGCCGCTGCAACGAAGCCACGTCTGCTCTCTGGCCCGGCGAGAGATGATCGTCAACGGGGACCGGCGCCGACCTGTTTGATTTAGTCACCTCCGGTCCCAGTTCATCTCTCTCAATCACCGTGGTGGCCAGAGAAACAGACGCCACCTCCCTCCAGGCTTTGAGGAGGTTAAGGTGGTAAATCTGTGTTGCTCCGCCCCTGTCAGAACGCACAACTTCATAGTCGACATCCCCCACTCGCCGTGTGACCACAAAGGGCCCTTGCCACTTGGCGAGTAATTTGGAGCTAGACGATGGTAGCAATAGAAGCACTTTATCTCCCGGTGAAAACTGTCTAAGTTTAGCCCCTCTGTTGTACAGCCGCTGTTGACGTCCCTGGGCCTGGAGCAAATTCTCCCGTGATAACTGACCCAGTGAATGGAGCTTTCGCAGGTCCAGGACGTGCTGTACGTCGTTTTTACTGGTGCTTGGACCTGCCTCCCAGTTTTCCTTAACCAGGTCCAAGACACCCCGAGGTTTTCTGCCAAACAAGAGTTCAAAGGGCGAAAAACCCTTGGAGGCCTGGGGCACCTCCCTCACTGCAAACAACAGAGGGTCCAACCATTTATCCCAATTACGACTATCCTCGTGCACGAACTTACGAATCATGTTCTTTAGTGTTTTGTTAAACCGCTCCACCGGGCCGTCAGTCTGGGGATGGTACACACTAGTCCGAATTGAGCGGACGCCCAGTAATTCGTATAGTTCGCGTAGTGTACGTGACATAAACGATGTGCCCTGGTCAGTCAGGATCTCTTTCGGGATCCCAACTCGGGAGATGACCTGAAACAGTGCCTGTGCAACACTCTTCGCCGAGATGCTGCGCAGGGGCACTGCCTCGGGATAGCGCGTTGCATAGTCCACTAGAACTAATACAAAGCGATATCCCCGTGCGCTCCGGTCTAATGGCCCGATGAGGTCCATGGCAAGTCTATCAAAAGGGACCTCCATTAACGGTAATGGGCGCAAGGGCGCTTTTGGGGTGGCCGGAGGGTTGAGTAATTGACATTCGCGGCAGGATGCACACCACCGACTTACATCCGCCCGAATGCCCGGCCAATAAAATCGGGCCATGATCCGGTTCAGTGTCTTATCATATCCGAGGTGACCCGCCATGGGGTTGTGGTGAGCCGCCTGGAAAATAGTTTCTCGGCGGCTTTTTGGGACTAACAACTGGGAGAGCTCTTCCCCTGTTTGAGTGTCACGACTCACTCTGTATAATCGGTCTTTAACGACCACAAAGTAGGGGTGAGTGAGTGCTGCGTTAGGGTGAACCGGACAACCATCAATTTCCATCACTTGGTCAAAGGCGTGGCGGAGGGTCTCATCCCGAGACTGTGCAAGTGGAAAATCTTCCATGGGAGCCATCTGTGCCCCCCCCCCAGCAGCGTCGGGACGCGGCACCTCCGCCTCACCACAAAGGACAGCACATAACCCACATTTCCCTGACTTACGTGACCGCTCCCTCATGGTTTCCCCCGCTAAGCTCGTAAACCCCGGCCAATTTGTTCCCAAAATTAGAGGGTGCGTGAGGCGAGTACTAACTCCAGCCTTTACTCTATGTTTTTTTCCCTTAAAATAAATTTCCAGAGCCACCACTGGATAATCGTGAATATCCCCATGCACACACCTCACCCTCACCCACGATGCCTCCAACAATGCCCCGGGTCGAACCAAGCGCTGATGGATCATGGTCTGTTCACAACCAGTATCCGGCAGAGCTTGGTGTGTACCCCCTTGTATACATACCGGTATACGGTACGTCCCTCCCGAACCGGGGGAGGCGGCCGGCGGCCCAGCAACCCGAACCACTTGCCCCACTTCCATGAGTGGGCACTCAGCTCTGATGTGGCCGGGCTGCCCACACCGCCAGCACACCTGCCCTGGCGTCTGAGGAGCCCCCCGGGGTGCCAGGTGATCAGACACGTAGGCTGGGCCCTGTGGGAAAGACGGCAGAGAGTAATTAGTGGACCGGAGCGATGCATGCTCCGGCTGTGTGTGTGTGGGGTTGTGTGTGTGTGGGTGTGGGTGTGGTGCAGGAGCCACTGCCGCTGCCGCTGGGAACCTCCTCCTCGGGGCTGGGGTAGGACGGCCTGCAGGGGTCGTCGCTGGCTTGGTTTCCTCCCTCATGCTCCGCCGGGGAAGAGAGAGATGGTCCTCCGCGAGGACGATCGCTGCCTCGATGTTGGCGGGGCGGTGGCACTGGACCCAATTGGCCGTAGATGATGGTAATCCCGCGATGAACTGCTCCAGTGCCACCTGTCCAACGACGTCCTCGGCGGAGTGGGTCCCCGGCTGGAGCCAGCGCCTCGCTGCGTCCAGGAGCTGCTGCGCATATGCAAAGGGGCGCCCGGCTTCTTCAAACGAGAGCCCCCTGAACCGCCACCGGTGTCCCTCCGACGTACTGCCCAGCCGGTCCAGGATGGCTCTCCTCAGCTGTGTGTAGTTGTGGCGCGCGGCCGCCGGCAGGCTGTGCACGGCCAGCTGCGCCACGTCGGTGAGCAGTGGAAGAAGCCGGACCGCTCTCTCCTCCTCCGGCCACCCACACGCATCCGCCGTGCCATCAAATATGTCCAAATATGCCTCCGGATCATCTTCTGCGGTCATCCGCTGTAGGGCGATGGGCGGAGATCGGCCCCGACCGGGCTCCGGATCAGCGCTGTGGGCAGCCGGGCGTTGCAGCAGCTCCCGCAGGAGTGCACGATTGTCCCGATGTGATGCCGCAATGTCGGCGAGGAGCTGGGACTGCTGCTGCTGCAGCGTTGTAGTGCTCTCCTGCATTGCAGCGAGGTGCTGAAGGGCCAGCGACAGCGGAGATTGTCCTTCCATGGTCCCTGCTCAGGTGCCAATGTGAGCTTTCCACTCACTGGGGTTCCGGAAGGACGACGAGATGGCTGAGAGTGAGTAAATTGACCAGTTTATTGCAACAGAAATAACCAAAACAAACAAAGGTAGACAGAGTTGCTGCGTTCGCGCTCTGCTGCGCTTTCTCCGCAAATGTTCACTTTTCTTCTCTCCGTCTCTCCGTCTCTCTCTCTCTCTCTTTCTCTCTGTCCGTGTGTGGACCCAGCCTACTGCAAGAGACCAGAACCAGGTTACAAACGTGCTTATATAGCTGACTGATTATCTGATTCTGTCCAGCTGTCTGATCACCGGCTGAGCCACTCCTCCCTTCTCTCCAGCAGCCGTCGCTCTAACCAAGCCCCACTGCCATATATATATATATATATATATATATATATATATATATATATATATATATATATATATATATTCAATGGCTTTAATGGCTAGAAAAACATCTGTGTCAGACTCTGGTATCAGCACTGGTTTTTGCTGAAAGACACATTGACATTGAAGCATTTAGGATTTTCAGCTTTTACCCAAAGCGACTTCCAAACAGGAAGAAACTGCATAAAAGAAGTCTTGGAAAGAAATCCACTAGATAGGAAGTGAGTGGACTGACAGAGGGTGAGGGTGCCGGGGTGGATCCAAGTGCAGAAGGAGATAAGGGTTAAGGTAAGTGCTAGGACAGACAATGCTCTTGGTACACCCCTGTTCTGGTGGCACTCCGTAGGTCATTCTACCAGCGTGGAAAGACACATGAAGTAATCGAGGGGCAACATAAGCCTTTATACCCATGAAGGACTTTGTAGGCTAGCATCAGTTATTTGAATTGGACGCGGGCGGCTAACAGTAGCCAGTGGAGCTCAGTTAACAGAGGGGTGTGGCATGTGCCCTTGTAGGCCGATTGAAGACCAGGCGCGGCCACCACGTTCTGGACCATCTGTAGTGGTTTCACAGCACAAGTCAGGAGACCTGTTATCAGGGCATTGTAGTAGTCAAGGCAGGAGACGATCAAAGCCTGTGCTAGGATCTGGGTAGCTTGTTGAGTTCAGTACGGTCTGATTTGTCTTATATTGAATGCAACACATGGTACAGAGTCCTCTCCAGTTAAAAGGTCCTGAGATTGACTGACCAGAATGCAAAATTGTCTTTGCTGAGCAGCCAACATGTTGTGTCCATGTCCTTCTCCTTCTGCGTCAGGTGGAGGTTCACAGCGTCACCGTGGACTGCACTGTGACGTCTCGTTTCGCCCGCACCGTCATGACGTCCGTGGCTCTGAACAAAGCAAACACCTCGCAGGAAATCTTCTTTGAAGTGGACCTGCCCAAGACGGCCTTCATCACCAACTTCAGCATGTCTGTGCCTCTACACACTCTAAACTTCCACTGTCTCCACACTCGCAGAACTTTTCTTCCTGAAAACAAGCTGAATTTTATTGTCTTGTGGCGTCTTTGTCCGTCTTTGTACCTCGCAGGGAAATTGAAGGTCGGGTGTATGTTGGGGATGTGAAGGAGAAAGAAAAAGCCAAGAAACAGTACGAGAAAGCTGTTTCCTCTGGACAGACTGCTGGACTGGTCAAGTGAGTCGGTCAAGATGAAAATACATAAAAATGGAACAACAAAATATGAGTCAAAAGCAATAGGGCCAATTCCTATCTTAACCCTCAAGCTCAACCCTTAATCTTAACTGGCCCTCAAAACCAAGTGTTATTATTTTGTCACTTAGAAATGGGACACCCCTTAAATGCAGATATGTCTTCAGACTGTAGGGGGCAGAATAACGCGGAAGCTGCGTCCAGTCTGTCAACTCCAAAAAAGAAGAAGAACACATTTACGTCACGATTATTTATTACGATCTGTCAGTCAAGTTATTAGGTTGTCAGTTAGTTATAAGATGATACTCATACAAATACCTTTACCTCTTTACTAAAACCGCTGTAATTTCACTCTGCTTCATTTCAACAGCATCAGACTTTGCACAGCTCATGTCCACATGTTGTTACATGACCTCCATGTGTTTTTAATGTCCTACTGCATATTTCAGGGCCTCTGGGAGAAAGATGGAGAAGTTTTCAGTGTCTGTCAACATCGCGGCTCAAAGTAACGTGACCTTCGTTCTGACCCACGAGGAGCTGCTTCAGAGGAAACTGGGCCAATATGAGATTCTAACACGAGTTAAACCCAAATCACGGGTGCAGAAATTCCAGGTGTGTCTCTGCTCGTGATTCAAATCTCACGCTGAATTCATTCACAATGGTCACTTTAAGACTTGATAGTGGGTGGACCTAACACTTGTTGCTAGTGGTAGCTAGCTAAGTTAGCAGGGCAGTGTCTGTCATGGCTAACTACGCAGCAAGAGTTGCTCACGTTGCTATAGTTGTTGGATACACATTTTCTGACAACAAACCTCAGTCATGGTGTTTTAGCCTGATATTTATCGTGATTTGATTAACTTGACCTGATCAGCTGACACTCACTGGAAAGTTGTGCTAAACACAACGTGAGCAAACACAACGGACCCACAAGTTTCTGGTTATACCGCCACTAAGCGTCACAGGGGTTTTATTTGTTTCTGTGTTGAAACAGATCATGGCCAACATCTACGAGCCACAGGGCATCTTGTTTGTTGATGCACACGCAACCTTCCTCAGCAATGACCTGCTCCCCCTGGTGGAGAAAACTGTCACAGACAAAAAGGTGAGCAATAAGAAAGGCCTTCAAATATTCATGGTTGTTCATTAGTTTCCTTTCATTTTGTCTTCACATTTACTACGTTTTGTGTTCATGTCCTCCTCAGGCACATATCTCCTTCTCACCAACGATGGAGCAGCAGAGGAAGTGTCCAGACTGTGATGGAACGCTCATCGATGGAGATTTCATCATCAAATACGACGTAAACAGAGGAAAGAGCTTTGGGGACCTTCAGGTCAGCTGTCAATCAACAATCTGTGATGACATGTAACTGTAGAGCGAGGTTTGCTATCAGAGCCATGATGGCTGACAAAGCTTCTGAAAAAATTAATGGTACCAGTGCCAGTTTGAGGTTCTCTGTGCACTTTACATTGATAGAGATTGAGCAAAGTCTCACAGAACCTGACAAACTGAATATATCTGAACATTATTATATCTGACGTTATTCCAGACCTGCATCGCTGTGACATCTTCAGCTTTCTAATAAACTCTCCCTCATTCTACACTGGAGATCATCACAATAAAAGCATGCAAAATAAACATGCCCTGAACTTTGTCAAAAAACATTGAGGTTTTATTCAAGTGTAACTAAACCCGTTCTTCAGAGGCTAACTCCACCCAACGTCATTTTAATTCTTATATTTGGGACTCTGGAGGCCTCACTCATGTTTCTGTGGTCCGCCTCAGTCTAAGTACAGGAGATAAAACACTCGATATTGACTTCCGCACTCATTGTTAAGTCACAATGAGACATTCCTGGAATTGTTGTCTCGCAGAGCTCCGCTTTGTCCCTAAAAAACGCGAGAGTGCAGGCGAGGGCAATAATATCCGGAAGATCTGAAGTCTGCAAAGTGTTCTATTCTTGTCTGCACAGTGCAGCACAGAGTTCTACACAAACTGTTTACGTAACCGGACCGGGTTTTTGATGAGCCCGAGATTACGATAAAACACAGCGTTCTCAGCAGTGGCTGAACTGTTGGTTTTGAACCTTCAGGGCTTCATAAACAAGGTAATGACGCAGACAACACTAAAAAACAGCGCTAATTGGAACGTCCGGTCTAGGTCCACTTTAAGGTATTTTTACCAAAGCATGTCACAGACATGTCCATTAGGACGTCAGGGAACTCTGTTAACTTGTAGAAATAGAGTTTAATATGTCTACTTTAACCTCTTCTTCCCTGACCCTCTTTTTGGAGTCCCTGCTCGAAAATGACATGCCCAAACTAAATAGAGTAAACCTCTGCAGTTACAAGCTCTATGTGGATTATCTTGGTATCAGATAACACTTGTGAGATTCCACCAGAGATGTAAGTTTCACTGTAGATGCCACTGTGTCAGAGTAAATGCACATGGAACACAGCATAACTGAAGGACTTTTTTTTCTCTCGCCTAAAAAAATATTGCATTTTAAAGCAAATAACACCTTTAAAATATGCAGTAGGAGCTTAAAAACACATGGAGGTCATGTAACAACATGTGGACATGAGCTGTGTAAAGTCTGATGCTGCTGAAATTAAGCAGAGTGAAATTACAGAGGTTTTAGTAAAGAGATGTCTGGGCGTTCTCACTTTTGGCTCAGCTTGGCACCATCTGTGCCATTTGAGATTTCTTAGGTACCAAATTATTAAAAACCCATTTAATTTTATTTACATGTCAATATTGGTCTAAAAATTACTTGTTTTGAAATAAAAAAATAAATAATCGAGTGTGCGGTGCGTATAACAACTCTGCAGCTCTGCAGCACCTTCAGTTACGCAGCGCCATAGCTCTGGCTTACCTTGGTCAATTAGGGTGATTGACAGCTCATTTTAAACCTCTAAACCGGTAGCTGAGTTTCTGACCTTTCTGTGGGTATGCAGCATGTCTGTGTTTGTTAAAGTTAGATATGGTTTTATGACGCTTTTGTCGCTGCGTCTGACGCTGCCCCCGATCCCGGGGGCAACCGTGAAGAAGAGGTTAAACAATTTGTTTGTGATTCTCTTTCCCTCAGATTGTGAACGGGTATTTTGTCCACTTCTTTGCGCCTCCTGACCTGCGCAGAGTCCCAAAGAATGTGGTATTTGTAATTGACATAAGCGGATCTATGTCCGGGAGAAAGATGGATCAGGTGAGCGACTGCTGAGGCGACTGTAAAAAATATCAACGCACACACTTGTACCTCTGACCTTTTGACCTCTGACCCTTTCTAGACACGAGAGGCGATGTTGCAAATCGTCAAAGACCTCCACGAGGATGACCACTTTGCCCTCATCAAGTTTGATGACACCATTTACACCTGGAGGGACTCACTCATCAAAGCAACCAAAGAAAATTTAACTGAGGCCATTCACTATGTGGAGGGCCTCCAGAGTGAAGGAAGTCAGTGGCGAAATATGACTTGGGCTCCAAACGCTGTCCTTCTGTGTCACAAACGATATATTTTGACTCTCGATTGCATGTTTTACTTTCAGTGACCAACATCAACGACGCAGTGTTAAGAGCGGTGAACATGCTGATCAAAGACAGGAAGGAGAAGAAGCTCCCTGAGAGGAGCGTTGATATTATCATTTTACTGACTGATGGGATGCCAAATGTTGGTGAGTAACTGGAGTTTGTACGTGAATACTCACATTTTAATGATGAGCTTTATGGACCTTAGTTTAGAAGTAACTAAGTAAGGACTTTCTTATTTTTGTGTGGCACAACTAGCATTCACGTCCTTCACGTATCACAAAGGAACACTTTAAACTATTGCTCTTAAGCCACTTTGCTCGTGCTTTGCTTGTGGACGGTTTAATGAATTCAACGAAATAAAGAATGGATAAAAGTAGGCAATATCATAGGACTGCAATGATTAAACTCGAAAAACTCTGCCTCGAATATTATTTTAATTTCTATCTCGTGCAGCCTGTTCCACAGGCGCAGGGATCATTGTTCCACACGGGCCGTTTTAGCAGACGCACACCCGGATTTCAGCTGTCGCGATGGCGGAGACGGAGAGTGAAACAGGCCGTAAAACTGGCGTACCACAACAGCACGTCCTCAATCATTCAGCATCTGAGCCGAGAGTATCCAGTCGCTAATGCTAACGTAAACGTTGATGTTAGCCGATTTAATGTAGCTTACTAGGGCTGCAGTTATCGAATAGTTTCGTACTCGAGTATTCTGCCGAGTAATCAGATTTTTTTTTTTTTTTATTAAAAAGAAACAATAATAATAGTTTTGCATTTTCCATCTGCGATTAATCGAATAATAATTGTTCGAATACTCACATAACTATATCAACTGTAACTTGGGACACAAACTTAGACCAAAAACAACACTTGATCGTAATTAGCTGTGTGTTTACCAGCAGCATCGATCAGTCATCTTCTGTATCTTCTGTTATCTGTAGGTCGTACCTATGTTTCCCGGATCCTATGTTCCCCGGGTCCTATGTTCCCCGATCGGGGAGCATCGACCTTTTTTTAAAAAAAGGGTCGATGTTCCCCACTTTGTGGAAGCCTGGGTGTGGAGCTCCAGGGTAAAGGGGTAGGGGTAGGTTAGGGTTAGGGTTAGGGTTAGGGTTAGGGTTAGGGTAAGGGTAAGGGGTAGGGTCCTATGTTCCCCGGGTCCTTTTGGGTGAACAGCGGGGAACATAGAACCCTTTTTTAGAGAAAGGGTCCTATGTTCCCCGCTTTGTATGAGACCGGGGAACATAGGACCCGGGGGAACGATTTTCGCGAGATGTTTTCTTCATCCAAAAGGGGGCATAACAGAAAATAATTGAGAAGCACTGGATTAGACCAAGTGCTGACTACGCACAAGATGCCTGTTTCTCTAGAAGTTAGAGCTTAGATTGGGCCCAAAAAATCAGGCCCGACCCGAGCCTGTGCACGTTTTCTCCGAGCCCGACCCGGACCCGACACATTAACCGTAATTGAACGCATATGTTGCTAATGGCGATACACTTCCTGGTTTTTATATGACGTTCACGGCTGCAGGTTTTTACACCTTCACACAATACGACGTGCTATACCATAGCACACGGACACGACGAGGGAGAAAAAATACAAATGCTTGATCAAGGGCCTGACCCGAGGATAGTGGCGGGAAATATTGGTCGGGCTCAGGCACGGAATCTAAACTCTACTAGAAGTTCTTCCAAATGTGCTGTCCTAAACCTACCAAACAACTGACTTCAAGTGGAAGCCTTGCACAAATATATATATATATATATGTATATGTAGGATTTTAAACCGTTGCATGTTGTATCTGTGACTTTAAAGGAGAGTCAAACACTCAGAATATCCAGGAGAATGTGCGCTCTGCAACTGGAGGGAACATGTCACTGTTCTCTCTTGGATTTGGTAACGGCGTGGATTACGCTTTCCTGGACGTGATGAGCAAACAAAACAAAGGGCTCGCCCGCAGAATATACGAAGCTTCAGATGCAACGCTTCAACTCCAGGTGAAAGCTTTAGAATATGATTAATAGTTTTCTCTTCATTGTGGACAGTGCTTTATGAGTCACTTGTCAAGGTTGAAGCCTGTCAAGGAAACCGTTTGAAAGATGTGCAATAAACTGTATGTTACATTTCTACCAATAACTTATCCAAACACCATCAAGTGGGCACTGGCCTTAGTTATTTACCTGCTCATGTTGAAGCCTGTCAAAATTGTTGGACAGTTTTGCAAGTACAGGTACCTGGCCAATCACAAGACAGTTGAGAAAGCTGTCGTTGGCTGGCCAATCACAACACAGTCTGTCTTCTGGGGTGAGATTTCAGTCTGAAACAGCGCGGCTGACTAGAGCTTCAGTGAGGAGAGATTTTGATCGGCTCGTTTGAAGCAGCTAGGAGGTTTTTGACCATGAAAACAAGTTAATGTATGTAAGTAGACCTCCATAACTCACATATATGTGCGACAGGACCACTCTATGGGAGCTTTAATAAACACAGAGTTACCAAATAAGGAAGTAGCAGACCAGCAGTGAAATCTATATGTCAGTAAAAATACTTTATTATCTCTTTAAATCACATTGTACCAGCTTCGTCACCTTCATCCACAATTAAAAACATCTGTAAAAACCTGTGTACAAACTTTGTGTGCGTGCTTTTATTTCAGGGTTTCTATGATGAAGTTGCCAGTCCTCTGCTTCTGGAGGTGGACCTGCGTTATCCTGACAACACAGTGGATATGTTGACCACAAACCACTTCAGCCAGTTGTTTAACGGCTCAGAGATCGTGGTGGCTGGTCGGCTGACCGACAACGACCTGGACAACTTCATGGTGGACGTGATGGGTCAGGGGGTGAGAAGAAGAAGAAGACAACTGCAGAAATGACTGCTGTGTCTGTTATTTACTTTGTTGATTTGACGTAAACTCTTCCCTGTAGTTTGAGGAGGAGTACAAAGCACAGGGTCTGGCCAGTCCTGTGAACTGGACCGACATATACCCAGATGAGGAGTACATCTTTGGGGATTTCACAGAGCGTCTGTGGGCCTATCTGACCATCCAGCAGTTACTGGAGACGAGGTATTATTGAAATAATTTTACAAAGGTCTCTACCAATAAAATTTATGTCTGCTTGAGTCCATGATGGCTCACGAACGTGTCGCCACTTTCTTAAAAAATCAGACTCTCGTGCACCGAAGTCCACGGAGAAAATCAATGATTTTACATCAGAGCACAGAGGCATTATTGATCATGTCAAATTTTGGTCAAAAAACATTAAAACTTTTTGTCAAATGTTGGACGACATACTATAGGATGACTTTTCTGTCAAATTTTGGACAAATATTTATTTTGTTGTTTGTCAAATATTGGACATGTTTTTTTTTTGACAAATTTGGGACAAAATTTTCTTTTTTTTCCTTTTGTCAAATTTTGGAGAGAGCCTATTAGTGTCTCAGGCTGGTTCACCGCTATTTCACTGCCACTGCCTTTTGTTGCAACCTTAAACAGCCATATTTGTCACTCCTGCAGTAAGAGTGGTCCCTCAGATGAGAAGGAAAACGCCACAGCCAGGGCATTGGACATGTCTCTGAAGTACAGCTTCGTCACCCCTCTCACCTCCATGGTGGTCATCAAGCCTGAGACTGAGGATGGAACAGACAGCCCTCTTATTGCAGACAAGCTGACTGAAGGTGAAGATGGAAATGAACGTTATTAGTATTATTATTATTATATTATGAACCTGCACCACTGGCTGTTGAATTGATATTTTCCAACATTATTTCTCTTTGCTCGACTATAACAGTGGTGGTTCGTGCTTCACTGTGAACTGTGGAAAGTAATAAGCTGTTGTTTTCTTTTATTTGGCAGAACAAAGACAAGCGGCAGAAAGAAGAGGTGAAACGGTCATTTGTTTTTACCATAAAGCAAAAAAGATTTCTAGATTTATGTTAATGGACTGCACCAACTAACTTGGTTTTATCATTCCTGTATATAGGGTATTATACAAGCCCTCCAGTGTACAGTCACTATCTTCCACCATCACCAACATATTTTGGTCAGTCATTTTTTGTTTTTCTCATACTGTGTTATTTGAATGCTTTGTGAAAGTTTATTTACAGACATACATGTTCCTCAGAAGCTGACTTTAGTCATCCTCTGCGAAGGAGCTTGGCTGCTGTCTCTTAGCAGTGTTGTCTGTCCTCTACTGTTATTGTGATCATTTGCAGTGGACGGAGATCCTCATTTCATGATAGAGCTGCCAGAGAAAGAAGACGCTCTGTGCTTCAACATTAACGACAAACCAGGAACCATTTTCTCTCTGGTTAAAGACCCAGAATCAGGTCAGTCCTGAGTCCTGATCATCATCAAGACTACTTGGTCTCCTTCTTTTTGACCAATATTTGAATATTTATATGACTGAACATATCGTTTCCCTCAGGTATTTTGGTCAACGGCCAGATAATCGGAGACAAGAAAATCCCTCCTGATGGTCAAATTAACACGTATTTCTGGCGGTTTGGGATCGTCCACCAGACTCTGGGGGTGAGGCTGGAGGTGAGCACTCGTGACATCTCAGTGTTCCAGGACAGCAAATGGGTCAAACTGCTGTGGTCGGACTCTGCCTCTCTCAAAGGACTCAAGTGAGCGGCTGCACCATCACTTTCTCTTAGTGAGAGAAACATTTTCCTTTAACCAGTTCAGAATAATCTCCTCCTCCTCCTCCTCCCACAGTGTGGATCTTCTTGTGACCAAGGATCGCAGCCTGACGGTGACTCTGAAAGATTCGGTCAAGTTTGTCATCCTGCTACACAAAGTGTGGGAGAAGCATCCGTACCATCGGGACTATTTAGGTTTCTACACAGTGGACAGTCATCTCCTCCCCTCTGGTGTTCACGGCCTGCTGGGTACAAACATGACACTCTTAGCAGGAAGTAGATCATCACATGGTTTAAGATTATAGCAGCTCAAGAGTTATCCTGGTTATTCTGACATCCCTTTGTCAAGCACGTCAGAGAACTACAGTGGCTCAGCCCTAAAAAAGATGTTGACCTTCTTTGTTTGGGTAGTGAGTTTCTGCTTTAAATACTAAAAAGCACACTCCGACTGGTTTGTCTGTTTGGGCGACTGTAGAAACATGGTGGTGCAAGATGGTGGCCTCCATAAAGCAAGAAGCTTAGACTTACGGACAGTAGATTTAAGTTCTGACAATACACACTACCAAATGTAGTTTCCCTTCAAAGGGTTCAAGAATATTTACTCATTCATGAATCGGCTTGTCCTACAGGTCAGTTCTACCACGGGATTGAATATGAGGTGTCTGAGCTGCGTCCAGGTGAAGTCCCAGAGAAACCGGACGCCACCATGTTTGTGAAAGGCCAGCAGCTCAATGTGACCAGGTACATGCCTCAGATTGGTGGTTCCCAAACACTGAGTCGAGACCCACAGATGGGTTGCAGGAGATTTAGCCAAAAGGTCGCTATATTCTGTTTTAATCCAGTTTTTTTCCGTCCACAGAGGCTGGCAGAGAGACTTCAGGAACGACGTGAAGAACGGGGAAAACGTTCCCTGCTGGTTCATTCACAATAACGGAACCGGCCTCATCGATGGAGACGCGACAGACTACGTTGTGTCAGGACTTTTCAAAACTGTCTAAAACCAGGTTAAACATCGTTACCTACCGAAGACGTCATCAAAATGTAATGAAATGAACATTTCATATGTCGATAAAATTTCTCCGTTATCCGAGTCATAATCTTCTTCAATAATTAGCTGTAGGCGACAGGACAGAACAGCACATTATGTAAAGAGAAACATTTTTGGAAATATGAGAATGGGAAGAATAGTGAAAGGCCCCATTCACACCTGGCATTAAACCCTAACCCATACCCATGCATTGAGAGCAGATTGTTATCCAATCTGCCAAACCACTTCTTCCTTTTCACATTTGTTGTGGGAATACTTGAATGTTTTGTGACAAATGCTGTGGCTCTGCTCTCGATGCGTACATTTAAATCCCTTTCTTTCGCAGTGTGGGCCAATGATTAAAACAACCACTGAAAGACAAATGCCAATGTCGTGGGAAACTCATTCCTCGATGGTCAAAGATAAAATTTCTCTGTGTTCCAGGTGTCTCTTTGTCACTCTTTTACTCCACAAACATTCTTCACGTGACGTGTCGAGAAGATGATTTGTGGAAATGTTAGCGGTGACGTGCTAAATGCATAACGTAGCGGGCAAGTCAGGACTGGCTGCACCCACACACACAATGTATGGGAAAACCACTTCACCCAAAATCTATCTGTAAGGCTGACCGTTAGTCAGATCGAAGATTTTGGATATGGGTTGAGCATGGCCCGATGGTGTGCATCCTTGATTTTCACTTTCGCTGATTTGTCACGCTACACCAGGCAGCAGCTCATCAGCAGTAGCTGCGCTGTGTGGAGCGAAGAGGGTGGGGGTGAAGAGGCTGTCGGCTCACGGTGGGTGAGACATTTTGACACGGTTCACCGCCGAACATGGTGTTATACTGAAACAACGAGGTGTCCAGTCACCAATACGCGAGCACATGTTTATTTTGCATTAGCATGCTACTACTTTTGCGGCTAACATGACGAACCTGTTTCCAAAGTTAAGCTAGCGAGGCCACAATTAGCATTAGCGTAACCCTGGATTTCCACTGGACGCGTTACGCGCGGTCGCCGTTGCTGATCGCTTCCGTTCTAATCAATGACAGCATTTCCACCGGACGCAAGAAGAAGAGTTAAAGAAGCGTCTTTCGATACATAGCAGTTCTATTCTTGCCGTTGCTGCTGCTGAACCGTGTAAAAATCTCAACAGAGCAGATCGCACCAGACAGGAAGTCCGACAGAGACTCAAAGTAAAACACTTCCGCCCCCCCCCCCTTTCGAAATAAAACACAATATGCAGGTCATATAGCCTATCACCACCTAACATCAACATTACGCCGTGACCGTTGCTACCAGGTCAACGGTCAGTTAATCAGAGCGTCTCGGAGAGTCATAATGTACGACGAGAGACCGTTAAAGTGGAGTTGAAGTGGGGAAACATACAATCATTTATGACACCAGATCAACAGTTCTTCCACGTCGGAGAATGAATGTTGTTGTTTCCTTTATACGCTCAGTCTATCGTGGGATCTCACAAACTCGTTCGAGATTATCAGGCGATCTTCTGTGAATACCACTGGCTCCCAAGGCCGCTGCTGGAACGCGCCCGGTGGGGATTGACGCCGGGCAGAGGTCGAAGCAGAACCGCAGCACGTAACGTGTCCAGTGGAAATCCGGGGAAGTGCTAACATAATACAAACACTGTGCAACCTCATAGTGTAGCTAGATGTTGTGAGCGTCAGCCCGGTGGCGTGGCTAATCGAAAATGGAAACATTTGCGTTGTGCCTAATGAGGTTGCACAGTATTTATATTATGTTGGCCTTTACGTTCCTTATAATGCATGGGACCGTAACTATGTTCCCAGGTCCTATGTTCCCCGGGTCCTAGGTTCCCCGGGTCCTATGTTCCCCGCTTAGTTATGTGACCGGGGAACACAGGACCCTTTCTCTAAAAAAGGGTTCTATGTTCCATGTTCAATAAATGCGTTGTTTGCCAAATATCCGAAAAATACATTTTAAATCCAATATCTGCTGCCGACACCAATGTTGAGACGATAATATTGCGCATCTCTAATTTATATCGAGTTAAATGAATGAAAAAAATAATATTGACTTACAGTGAGTGGTTTCACCCAGTGGTGAAACCTTGGTACTGCAATAAAAAAAACAAAAAAAACAAAGCACAAACACATAAATGGCTGTTTAATCATGTTGCCGTCATTCTTTTGCTCTTTTTGGAAGTAATAATGTAACAATGGACTTGTTGTTGTGTTGTGAATCGTTTTATTGGATCCACGGTTGTTGTTGTGCAATGATGCGTCAGCATTTCTACCTCAGGGTCTCCAGAGCACAGAGCTCAGGTCTGTATGTCAACATACACACACACTTTCTGACCCTCCCCCTGGACAGAGAGCTTTTTTCCCCCTCAGTACTGAAGTCAGTTAGTGTTCAGTGGACGTTTGGTCATGTCTGGACTGCTGCGTGTTCATCTGCTGCTGCTGCTGTCGGGCTGCGTCTGCCTCTGGCTGCCCAGTCTGAGCCGGGCAGCTCTGGTCATCTCTGAGGACCATGAAGCTCCACAGGTGAACTCACTCACACACACACACACACACACACACACTGATCTTTTTGTTCCCTGACTTTAATCCAAACCTTTTTCAGAAATTGAGTTTAACTCAGTCCCTATTTGTTTTTATCGAGTACTTTCCAGGACCAATTCCCTCAAAGTCAAGGACTTAAGATGGGAGGGCGACTTGTCAACAAGTGATTGTCTTTCAAGCAGCTGAAATATGAAAGAGCTTGTTTTCAAACGCTACGATTCATTTAATTATCGATTAATAATTAATGAATCTTTACAGCCCATAATTACAATTAGTAAAATATTTCACTATTACATTTACTGCAGTTTAACTGTAGAGTGTGGGGGTGTGTTTGTCTTGTGTGGGGGCATCATGGCCGTTGAACTCACTCTGCTGTGTTTGCGCTTCAGGAGACGAGAGGAGCTGCCAGGTCACTGCAGGTATTTGATAGAAACGCATTCACACACAGAAATTCAGTTGGCTTAAACCACAATATTGTAAATAAACTGAAAAATACTGAAATACTTAGTTTTTCCTTTGTTTTTCTTACAGAAAAGAAGCGCCAACGAGGCTACGGTAAGATAATTTTGCTTGATGTTCATGTCGGGACTCTTGTGTCACATATGAAGTTTCGAGGCGATCGATCAATGTATGGCGAAGTTATGGGGCGCTTCCTGTTTCATGGCGAATGGATGCAATTCACCAAATCTGAGAAAACCTTTGATGCATGGATAAAAAAAATTATGCATTTTTTATGTTGGTATTTACGAAACGTGCAAATCACCAAGATATATTGTGAGCTTTCCACTCACTGGGGTTCCGGAAGGACGACGAGATGGCTGAGAGTGAGTAAATTGACCAGTTTATTGCAACAGAAATAACCAAAACAAACAAAGGTAGACAGTGTTGCTGCGTCCGTGCTCTGCTGCGCTTTCTCCGCAAATGTTCACTTTTCTTCTCTCCGTCTCTCCGTCTCTCTCTCTCTCTCTTTCTCTCTGTCCGTGTGTGGACCCAGCCTACTGCAAGAGACCAGAACCAGGTTACAAACGTGCTTATATAGCTGACTGATTACCTGATTCTGTCCAGCTGTCTGATCACCGGCTGAGCCACTCCTCCCTTCTCTCCAGCAGCCGTCGCTCTAACCAAGCCCCACTGCCACATACCCCCACCGCCCGACTTAGGCCGGCACCCCGCCGGCCGCAAGCCCACTCCCCCCCCCCCTCCGCAGAGCGGGAGAGGAAGTCGGCCACGGCCATGCGGTTCCCCGGCCTATGGATCACCTTGAACCGGAAAGGCTGTAACGCCAGATACCAGCGAGTGATCGGCGCGTTGGCATCTTTCATGCGGTGGAGCCATTGGATCGGGGCATGGTCCGACCAGAGGGTGAATGGGCGTCCCAGGAGATAGTAGCGGAGGGCACCGACCGCCCACCGTATGGCGAGGCACTCTTTCTCCACCGTACTGTAGCTCACCTCCCGCTGAGCTAGCTTCCGGCTGATGTACAGTACGGGGCGGTCGACCCCCTCCACCTCCTGGGACAAAACAGCCCCCAGCCCGCTGTTCGAGGCGTCGGTCTGCAGGATGAAAGGGAGAGAAAAGTAAGGTGTATATAAAAGTGGCTCCCCACAGAGGGCTTGCTTTACCCTCTCAAACGCCAGCTGACACGGCTCCGTCCACTGGACCGGATCTGAGGCACCTTTTCGGGTCAGGTCGGTTAGGGGGCTGACCAGCTCCGAGAAGGCCGGGATGAACCTCCTATAGTAACCGGCCAGCCCCAGAAACCTCCTAACCTCTTTTTTGGACTTGGGTCTTGGGCAGGCTGCAACCGCTGCGGTCTTTTGTATCTGTGGCCGCACCTGCCCTCCCCCCAAGTGGTACCCCAAATACCGTACCTCCCTCCGTCCAACTGCACACTTCCTTGGATTGGCCGTGAGCCCCGCCTTCCTCAGGGACTGCTCCCACCTGCTGCATATGCTGCTCCCAGGTCTCACTATGGATGATGACATCATCCAAGTAGGCCGCAGCATATGCAGAGTGAGGCCGCAACACCCGGTCCATGAGGCGCTGGAACGTAGCTGGGGCCCCGAACAAACCAAACGGAAGCGTGACAAATTGGTACAAACCATACGGAGTGGAGAAGGCCGTTTTCTCCCTGGACTCTGGCGACAAGGGAATCTGCCAGTAGCCCTTGGTCAAATCCAGTGTCGTGAAAAAGCGAGCCGTGCCCAGCCGATCCAGGAGTTCGTCGACCCGGGGCATTGGATAGGCATCGAATTTGGACACCTCGTTGACTCTACGGTAGTCCACACAGAACCGTATTGACCCATCGGACTTGCGAACCAGTACAATGGGGCAACACCAGTCACTGTTGGACTCTTCTATTACCCCCATCTCTAACATGGCCTGAAGTTCTGCCTGAACAGTTTTCCTCTTGTGTTCTGGCAGCCGATAGGGTCGTGAACGCACTGTCACACCCGGGGAAGTTTCTATGTGGTGGTGTATGAGGTTCGTGCGCCCTGGCAGGGGAGAGAACACGTCGGCAAACTGCCGCTGCAACGAAGCCACGTCTGCTCTCTGGCCCGGCGAGAGATGATCGTCAACGGGGACCGGCGCCGACCTGTTTGATTTAGTCACCTCCGGTCCCAGTTCATCTCTCTCAATCACCGTGGTGGCCAGAGAAACAGACGCCACCTCCCTCCAGGCTTTGAGGAGGTTAAGGTGGTAAATCTGTGTTGCTCCGCCCCTGTCAGAACGCACAACTTCATAGTCGACATCCCCCACTCGCCGTGTGACCACAAAGGGCCCTTGCCACTTGGCGAGTAATTTGGAGCTAGACGATGGTAGCAATAGAAGCACTTTATCTCCCGGTGAAAACTGTCTAAGTTTAGCCCCTCTGTTGTACAGCCGCTGTTGACGTCCCTGGGCCTGGAGCAAATTCTCCCGTGATAACTGACCCAGTGAATGGAGCTTTCGCAGGTCCAGGACGTGCTGTACGTCGTTTTTACTGGTGCTTGGACCTGCCTCCCAGTTTTCCTTAACCAGGTCCAAGACACCCCGAGGTTTTCTGCCAAACAAGAGTTCAAAGGGCGAAAAACCCTTGGAGGCCTGGGGCACCTCCCTCACTGCAAACAACAGAGGGTCCAACCATTTATCCCAATTACGACTATCCTCGTGCACGAACTTACGAATCATGTTCTTTAGTGTTTTGTTAAACCGCTCCACCGGGCCGTCAGTCTGGGGATGGTACACACTAGTCCGAATTGAGCGGACGCCCAGTAATTCGTATAGTTCGCGTAGTGTACGTGACATAAACGATGTGCCCTGGTCAGTCAGGATCTCTTTCGGGATCCCAACTCGGGAGATGACCTGAAACAGTGCCTGTGCAACACTCTTCGCCGAGATGCTGCGCAGGGGCACTGCCTCGGGATAGCGCGTTGCATAGTCCACTAGAACTAATACAAAGCGATATCCCCGTGCGCTCCGGTCTAATGGCCCGATGAGGTCCATGGCAAGTCTATCAAAAGGGACCTCCATTAACGGTAATGGGCGCAAGGGCGCTTTTGGGGTGGCCGGAGGGTTGAGTAATTGACATTCGCGGCAGGATGCACACCACCGACTTACATCCGCCCGAATGCCCGGCCAATAAAATCGGGCCATGATCCGGTTCAGTGTCTTATCATATCCGAGGTGACCCGCCATGGGGTTGTGGTGAGCCGCCTGGAAAATAGTTTCTCGGCGGCTTTTTGGGACTAACAACTGGGAGAGCTCTTCCCCTGTTTGAGTGTCACGACTCACTCTGTATAATCGGTCTTTAACGACCACAAAGTAGGGGTGAGTGAGTGCTGCGTTAGGGTGAACCGGACAACCATCAATTTCCATCACTTGGTCAAAGGCGTGGCGGAGGGTCTCATCCCGAGACTGTGCAAGTGGAAAATCTTCCATGGGAGCCATCTGTGCCCCCCCCCCAGCAGCGTCGGGACGCGGCACCTCCGCCTCACCACAAAGGACAGCACATAACCCACATTTCCCTGACTTACGTGACCGCTCCCTCATGGTTTCCCCCGCTAAGCTCGTAAACCCCGGCCAATTTGTTCCCAAAATTAGAGGGTGCGTGAGGCGAGTACTAACTCCAGCCTTTACTCTATGTTTTTTTCCCTTAAAATAAATTTCCAGAGCCACCACTGGATAATCGTGAATATCCCCATGCACACACCTCACCCTCACCCACGATGCCTCCAACAATGCCCCGGGTCGAACCAAGCGCTGATGGATCATGGTCTGTTCACAACCAGTATCCGGCAGAGCTTGGTGTGTACCCCCTTGTATACATACCGGTATACGGTACGTCCCTCCCGAACCGGGGGAGGCGGCCGGCGGCCCAGCAACCCGAACCACTTGCCCCACTTCCATGAGTGGGCACTCAGCTCTGATGTGGCCGGGCTGCCCACACCGCCAGCACACCTGCCCTGGCGTCTGAGGAGCCCCCCGGGGTGCCAGGTGATCAGACACGTAGGCTGGGCCCTGTGGGAAAGACGGCAGAGAGTAATTAGTGGACCGGAGCGATGCATGCTCCGGCTGTGTGTGTGTGGGGTTGTGTGTGTGTGGGTGTGGGTGTGGTGCAGGAGCCACTGCCGCTGCCGCTGGGAACCTCCTCCTCGGGGCTGGGGTAGGACGGCCTGCAGGGGTCGTCGCTGGCTTGGTTTCCTCCCTCATGCTCCGCCGGGGAAGAGAGAGATGGTCCTCCGCGAGGACGATCGCTGCCTCGATGTTGGCGGGGCGGTGGCACTGGACCCAATTGGCCGTAGATGATGGTAATCCCGCGATGAACTGCTCCAGTGCCACCTGTCCAACGACGTCCTCGGCGGAGTGGGTCCCCGGCTGGAGCCAGCGCCTCGCTGCGTCCAGGAGCTGCTGCGCATATGCAAAGGGGCGCCCGGCTTCTTCAAACGAGAGCCCCCTGAACCGCCACCGGTGTCCCTCCGACGTACTGCCCAGCCGGTCCAGGATGGCTCTCCTCAGCTGTGTGTAGTTGTGGCGCGCGGCCGCCGGCAGGCTGTGCACGGCCAGCTGCGCCACGTCGGTGAGCAGTGGAAGAAGCCGGACCGCTCTCTCCTCCTCCGGCCACCCACACGCATCCGCCGTGCCATCAAATATGTCCAAATATGCCTCCGGATCATCTTCTGCGGTCATCCGCTGTAGGGCGATGGGCGGAGATCGGCCCCGACCGGGCTCCGGATCAGCGCTGTGGGCAGCCGGGCGTTGCAGCAGCTCCCGCAGGAGTGCACGATTGTCCCGATGTGATGCCGCAATGTCGGCGAGGAGCTGGGACTGCTGCTGCTGCAGCGTTGTAGTGCTCTCCTGCATTGCAGCGAGGTGCTGAAGGGCCAGCGACAGCGGAGATTGTCCTTCCATGGTCCCTGCTCAGGTGCCAATGTGAGCTTTCCACTCACTGGGGTTCCGGAAGGACGACGAGATGGCTGAGAGTGAGTAAATTGACCAGTTTATTGCAACAGAAATAACCAAAACAAACAAAGGTAGACAGAGTTGCTGCGTTCGCGCTCTGCTGCGCTTTCTCCGCAAATGTTCACTTTTCTTCTCTCCGTCTCTCCGTCTCTCTCTCTCTCTCTTTCTCTCTGTCCGTGTGTGGACCCAGCCTACTGCAAGAGACCAGAACCAGGTTACAAACGTGCTTATATAGCTGACTGATTATCTGATTCTGTCCAGCTGTCTGATCACCGGCTGAGCCACTCCTCCCTTCTCTCCAGCAGCCGTCGCTCTAACCAAGCCCCACTGCCACATATATATATATATATATATATATATATATATATATATATATATATATATATATATATATATATATATATTCAATGGCTTTAATGGCTAGAAAAACATCTGTGTCAGACTCTGGTATCAGCACTGGTTTTTGCTGAAAGACACATTGACATTGAAGCATTTAGGATTTTCAGCTTTTACCCAAAGCGACTTCCAAACAGGAAGAAACTGCATAAAAGAAGTCTTGGAAAGAAATCCACTAGATAGGAAGTGAGTGGACTGACAGAGGGTGAGGGTGCCGGGGTGGATCCAAGTGCAGAAGGAGATAAGGGTTAAGGTAAGTGCTAGGACAGACAATGCTCTTGGTACACCCCTGTTCTGGTGGCACTCCGTAGGTCATTCTACCAGCGTGGAAAGACACATGAAGTAATCGAGGGGCAACATAAGCCTTTATACCCATGAAGGACTTTGTAGGCTAGCATCGGTTATTTGAATTGGACGCGGGCGGCTAACAGTAGCCAGTGGAGCTCAGTTAACAGAGGGGTGTGGCATGTGCCCTTGTAGGCCGATTGAAGACCAGGCGCGGCCACCACGTTCTGGACCATCTGTAGTGGTTTCACAGCACAAGTCAGGAGACCTGTTATCAGGGCATTGTAGTAGTCAAGGCAGGAGACGATCAAAGCCTGTGCTAGGATCTGGGTAGCTTGTTGAGTTCAGTACGGTCTGATTTGTCTTATATTGAATGCAACACATGGTACAGAGTCCTCTCTAGTTAAAAGGTCCTGAGATTGACTGACCAGAATGCAAAATTGTCTTTGCTGAGCAGCCAACATGTTGTGTCCATGTCCTTCTCCTTCTGCGTCAGGTGGAGGTTCACAGCGTCACCGTGGACTGCACTGTGACGTCTCGTTTCGCCCGCACCGTCATGACGTCCGTGGCTCTGAACAAAGCAAACACCTCGCAGGAAATCTTCTTTGAAGTGGACCTGCCCAAGACGGCCTTCATCACCAACTTCAGCATGTCTGTGCCTCTACACACTCTAAACTTCCACTGTCTCCACACTCGCAGAACTTTTCTTCCTGAAAACAAGCTGAATTTTATTGTCTTGTGGCGTCTTTGTCCGTCTTTGTGCCTCGCAGGGAAATTGAAGGTCGGGTGTATGTTGGGGATGTGAAGGAGAAAGAAAAAGCCAAGAAACAGTACGAGAAAGCTGTTTCCTCTGGACAGACTGCTGGACTGGTCAAGTGAGTCGGTCAAGATGAAAATACATAAAAATGGAACAACAAAATATGAGTCAAAAGCAATAGGGCCAATTCCTATCTTAACCCTCAAGCTCAACCCTTAATCTTAACTGGCCCTCAAAACCAAGTGTTATTATTTTGTCACTTAGAAATGGGACACCCCTTAAATGCAGATATGTCTTCAGACTGTAGGGGGCAGAATAACGCGGAAGCTGCGTCCAGTCTGTCAACTCCAAAAAAGAAGAAGAACACATTTACGTCACGATTATTTATTACGATCTGTCAGTCAAGTTATTAGGTTGTCAGTTAGTTATAAGATGATACTCATACAAATACCTTTACCTCTTTACTAAAACCGCTGTAATTTCACTCTGCTTCATTTCAACAGCATCAGACTTTGCACAGCTCATGTCCACATGTTGTTACATGACCTCCATGTGTTTTTAATGTCCTACTGCATATTTCAGGGCCTCTGGGAGAAAGATGGAGAAGTTTTCAGTGTCTGTCAACATCGCGGCTCAAAGTAACGTGACCTTCGTTCTGACCCACGAGGAGCTGCTTCAGAGGAAACTGGGCCAATATGAGATTCTAACACGAGTTAAACCCAAATCACGGGTGCAGAAATTCCAGGTGTGTCTCTGCTCGTGATTCAAATCTCACGCTGAATTCATTCACAATGGTCACTTTAAGACTTGATAGTGGGTGGACCTAACACTTGTTGCTAGTGGTAGCTAGCTAAGTTAGCAGGGCAGTGTCTGTCATGGCTAACTACGCAGCAAGAGTTGCTCACGTTGCTATAGTTGTTGGATACACATTTTCTGACAACAAACCTCAGTCATGGTGTTTTAGCCTGATATTTATCGTGATTTGATTAACTTGACCTGATCAGCTGACACTCACTGGAAAGTTGTGCTAAACACAACGTGAGCAAACACAACGGACCCACAAGTTTCTGGTTATACCGCCACTAAGCGTCACAGGGGTTTTATTTGTTTCTGTGTTGAAACAGATCATGGCCAACATCTACGAGCCACAGGGCATCTTGTTTGTTGATGCACACGCAACCTTCCTCAGCAATGACCTGCTCCCCCTGGTGGAGAAAACTGTCACAGACAAAAAGGTGAGCAATAAGAAAGGCCTTCAAATATTCATGGTTGTTCATTAGTTTCCTTTAATTTTGTCTTCACATTTACTACGTTTTGTGTTCATGTCCTCCTCAGGCACATATCTCCTTCTCACCAACGATGGAGCAGCAGAGGAAGTGTCCAGACTGTGATGGAACGCTCATCGATGGAGATTTCATCATCAAATACGACGTAAACAGAGGAAAGAGCTTTGGGGACCTTCAGGTCAGCTGTCAATCAACAATCTGTGATGACATGTAACTGTAGAGCGAGGTTTGCTGTCAGACTGACTATATCTGAACATTATTATATCCAACGTTATTCCAGACCGGCATCGCTGTGACATCTTCAGCTTTCTAATAAAATCTCCCTCATTCTACACTGGAGATCATCACAATAAAAGCATGCAAAATAAACATGCCCTGAACTTTGTCAAAAAACATTGAGGTTTTATTCAAGTGTAACTAAACCCGTTCTTCAGAGGCTAACTCCACCCAACGTCATTTTAATTCTTATATTTGGGACTCTGGAGGCCTCACTCATGTTTCTGTGGTCCGCCTCAGTCTAAGTACAGGAGATAAAACACTCGATATTGACTTCCGCACTCATTGTTAAGTCACAATGAGACATTCCTGGAATTGTTGTCTCGCAGAGCTCCGCTTTGTCCCTAAAAAACGCGAAAGTGCAGGCGAGGGCAATAATATCCAGAAGATCTGAAGTCTGCAAAGTGTTCTATTCTTGTCTGCACAGTGCAGCACAGAGTTCTACACAAACTGTTTACGTAACCGGACCGGGTTTTTTCAGAGATCTCGATGAGCCCGAGATTACGATAAAACACAGCGTTCTCAGCAGTGGCTTAACTGTTGGTTTTGAACCTTCAGGGCTTCATAAACAAGGTAATGACGCAGACAACACTAAAAAACAGCGCTAATTGGAACGCGCGGTCTAGGTCCACTTTAAGGTATTTTTACCAAAGCATGTCACAGACATGTCCATTAGGACACCAGGGAACTCTGTTAACTTGTAGAAATAGAGTTTAATATGTCTACTTTAACCTCTTCTTCCCTGACCCTCTTTTTGGAGTCCCTGCTCGAAAATGACATGCCCAAACTAAATAGAGTAAACCTCTGCAGTTACAAGCTCTATGTGGATTATCTTGGTATCAGATAACACTTGTGAGATTCCACCAGAGGTGTAAGTTTCACTGTAGATGCCACTGTGTCAGAGTAAATGCACATGGAACACAGCATAACTGAAGGACTTTTTTTTTCTCTCGCCTAAAAAAATATTGCATTTTAAAGCAAATAACACCTTTAAAATATGCAGTAGGAGCTTAAAAACACATGGAGGTCATGTAACAACATGTGGACATGAGCTGTGTAAAGTCTGATGCTGCTGAAATTAAGCAGAGTGAAATTACAGAGGTTTTAGTAAAGAGATGTCTGGGCGTTCTCACTTTTGGCTCAGCTTGGCACCATCTGTGCCATTTGAGATTTCTTAGGTACCAAATTATTAAAAACCCATTTAATTTTATTTACATGTCAATATTGGTCTAAAAATTACTTGTTTTGAAATAAAAAAATAAATAATCGAGTGTGCGGTGCGTATAACAACTCTGCAGCTCTGCAGCACCTTCAGTTACGCAGCGCCATAGCTCTGGCTTACCTTGGTCAATTAGGGTGATTGACAGCTCATTTTAAACCTCTAAACCGGTAGCTGAGTTTCTGACCTTTCTGTGGGTATGCAGCATGTCTGTGTTTGTTAAAGTTAGATATGGTTTTATGACGCTTTTGTCGCTGCGTCTGACGCTGCCCCCGATCCCGGGGGCAACCGTGAAGAAGAGGTTAAACAATTTGTTTGTGATTCTCTTTCCCTCAGATTGTGAACGGGTATTTTGTCCACTTCTTTGCGCCTCCTGACCTGCGCAGAGTCCCAAAGAATGTGGTATTTGTAATTGACATAAGCGGATCTATGTCCGGGAGAAAGATGGATCAGGTGAGCGACTGCTGAGGCGACTGTAAAAAATATCAACGCACACACTTGTACCTCTGACCTTTTGACCTCTGACCCTTTCTAGACACGAGAGGCGATGTTGCAAATCGTCAAAGACCTCCACGAGGACGACCACTTTGCCCTCATCAAGTTTGATGGCAGAATTTACACCTGGAGGGACTCACTCAGCAAAGCAACCAAAGAAAATTTAACTGAGGCCATTAAATATGTGGAGGGCCTCCAGAGTGAAGGAAGTCAGTGGCGAAATATGACTTGGGCTCCAAACGCTGTCCTTCTGTGTCACAAACGATATATTTTGACTCTCGATTGCATGTTTTACTTTCAGTGACCAACATCAACGACGCAGTGTTAAGAGCGGTGAACATGCTGATCAAAGACAGGCAGGAGAAGAAGCTCCCTGAGAGGAGCGTTGATATTATCATTTTACTGACTGATGGGATGCCAAATGTTGGTGAGTAACTGGAGTTTGTACGTGAATACTCACATTTTAATGATGAGCTTTATGGACCTTAGTTTAGAAGTAACTAAGTAAGGACTTTCTTATTTTTGTGTGGCACAACTAGCATTCACGTCCTTCACGTATCACAAAGGAACACTTTAAACTATTGCTCTTAAGCCACTTTGCTCGTGCTTTGCTTGTGGACGGTTTAATGAATTCAACGAAATAAAGAATGGATAAAAGTAGGCAATATCATAGGACTGCAATGATTAAACTCGAAAAACTCTGCCTCGAATATTATTTTAATTTCTATCTCGTGCAGCCTGTTCCACAGGCGCAGGGATCATTGTTCCACACGGGCCGTTTTAGCAGACGCACACCCGGATTTCAGCTGTCGCGATGGGGGAGACGGAGAGTGAAACAGGCCGTAAAACTGGCGTACCACAACAGCACGTCCTCATTGATTCAGCATCTGAGCCGAGAGTATCCAGTCGCTAATGCTAACGTAAACGTTGATGTTAGCCGATTTAATGTAGCTTACTAGGGCTGCAGTTATCGAATAGTTTCGTAATCGAGTATTCTGCCGAGTAATCAGATTTTTTTTTTTTTATTTATTAAAAAGAAACAATAATAATAGTTTTGCATTTTCCATCTGCGATTAATCGAATAATAATTGTTCGAATACTCACACAACTATATCAACTGTAACTTGGGACACAAACTTAGACCAAAAACAACACTTGATCGTAATTAGCTGTGTGTTTACCAGCAGCATCGATCAGTCATCTTCTGTATCTTCTGTTATCTGTAGGTCGTACCTATGTTTCCCGGATCCTATGTTCCCCGGCTCCTATGTTCCCCGATCGGGGAGCATCGACCTTTTTTTAAAAAAAGGGTCGATGTTCCCTACTTTGTGGAAGCCTGGGTGTGGAGCTCCAGGGTAAAGGGGTAGGGGTAGGTTAGGGTTAGGGTTAGGGTTAGGGTTAGGGTTAGGGTAAGGGGTAGGGTCCTATGTTCCCCGGGTCCTTTTGGGTGAACAGCGGGGAACATAGAACCCTTTTTTAGAGAAAGGGTCCTATGTTCCCCGCTTTGTATGAGACCGGGGAACATAGGACCCGGGGGAACGATTTTCGCGAGATGTTTTCTTCATCCAAAAGGGGGCATAACAGAAAATAATTGAGAAGCACTGGATTAGACCAAGTGCTGACTGCGCACAAGATGCCTGTTTCTCTAGAAGTTAGAGCTTAGATTGGGCCCAAAAAATCAGGGCCGACCCGAGCCTGTGCACGTTTTCTCCGAGCCCGACCCGGACCCGACACATTAACCGTAATTGAACGCATATGTTGCTAATGACGATACACTTCCTGGTTTTTAAATGACGCGTTCACGGCTGCAGGTTTTTACACCTTCACACAATACGACGTGCTATACCATACACACGGACACGACGAGGGAGAAAAAATACAAATGCTTGATCAAGGGCCTGACCCGAGGATAGTGGCGGGAAATATTGGTCGGGCTCGGGCACGGAATCTAAACTCTACTAGAAGTTGTGTTATCTTCCAAATGTGCTGTCCTAAACCTACCAAACAACTGACTTCAAGTGGAAGCCTTGCACAAATATATATATATATATATGTATATGTAGGATTTTAAACCGTTGCATGTTGTATCTGTGACTTTAAAGGAGAGTCAAACACTCAGAATATCCAGGAGAATGTGCGCTCTGCAACTGGAGGGAAAATGTCTCTGTTCTCTCTTGGATTTGGTAACAGCGTGGATTACGCTTTCCTGGACGTGATGAGCAAACAAAACAAAGGGCTCGCCCGCAGAATATACGAAGCTTCAGATGCAACGCTTCAACTCCAGGT
Organism: Microchirus variegatus; assembly: GCF_963457635.1. Classification (NCBI taxonomy): domain Eukaryota; kingdom Metazoa; phylum Chordata; class Actinopteri; order Pleuronectiformes; family Soleidae; genus Microchirus; species Microchirus variegatus. Next base: position 26,364,573 of record NC_139808.1, read on the forward strand.
GAAAGCTTTAGAATATGATTAATAGTTTTCTCTTCATTGTGGACAGTGCTTTATGAGTCACTTGTCAAGGTTGAAGCCTGTCAAGGAAACCGTTTGAAAGATGTGCAATAAACTGTATGTTACATTTCTACCAATAACTTATCCAAACACCATCAAGTGGGCACTGGCCTTAGTTATTTACCTGCTCATGTTGAAGCCTGTCAAAATTGTTGGACAGTTTTGCAAGTACAGGTACCTGGCCAATCACAAGACAGTTGAGAAAGCTGTCGTTGGCTGGCCAATCACAACACAGTCTGTCTTCTGGGGTGAGATTTCAGTCTGAAACAGCGCGGCTGACTAGAGCTTCAGTGAGGAGATATTTTGATCGGCTCGTTTGAAGCAGCTAGGAGGTTTTTGACCATGAAAACAAGTTAATGTATGTAAGCAGACCTCCATAACTCACATATATGTGCGACAGGACCACTCTATGGGAGCTTTAATAAACACAGAGTTACCAAATAAGGAAGTAGCAGACCAGCAGTGAAATCTATATGTCAGTAAAAATACTTTATTATCTCTTTAAATCACATTGTACCAGCTTCGTCACCTTCATCCACAATTATAAACATCTGTAAAAACCTGTGTACAAACTTTGTTTGCGTGCTTTTATTTCAGGGCTTCTATGATGAAGTTGCCAGTCCTCTGCTTCTGGAGGTGGACCTGCGTTATCCTGACAACACAGTGGATATGTTGACCACAAACCACTTCAGCCAGTTGTTTAACGGCTCAGAGATCGTGGTGGCTGGTCGGCTGACCGACAACGACCTGGACAACTTCATGGTGGACGTGATGGGTCAGGGGGTGAGAAGAAGAAGAAGACAACTGCAGAAATGACTGCTGTGTCTGTTATTTACTTTGTTGATTTGACGTAAACTCTTCCCTGTAGTTTGAGGAGGAGTACAAAGCACAGGGTCTGGCCAGTCCTGTGAACTGGACCGACATATACCCAGATGAGGAGTACATCTTTGGGGATTTCACAGAGCGTCTGTGGGCCTATCTGACCATCCAGCAGTTACTGGAGACGAGGTATTATTGAAATAATTTTACAAAGGTCTCTACCAATAAAATTTATGTCTGCTTGAGTCCATGATGGCTCACGAACGTGTCGCCACTTTCTTAAAAAATCAGACTCTCGTGCACCGAAGTCCACGGAGAAAATCAATGATTTTACATCAGAGCACAGAGGCATTATTGATCATGTCAAATTTTGGTCAAAAAACATTAAAACTTTTTGTCAAATGTTGGACGACATACTATAGGATGACTTTTCTGTCAAATTTTGGACAATTATTTATTTATTTATTTTGTTGTTTGTCAAATATTGGACATGTTTTTTTTTTGACAAATTTGGGACAAAATTTTCTTTTTTTTCCTTTTGTCAAATTTTGGAGAGCGTATCAGTGTCTCAGGCTGGTTCACCGCTATTTCACTGCCATAACCTTTTGTTTTTACTTTTTTGTCAAATTGTATAAGTCATACTAATGTATACTTTTTTTGGTCAAATTATAGAAACATTTTTTTTTTACTTTTTTGTCAGATTTTGGACAAAACATTTTTTTTTCTTTTACTTTGTTGTCAATTTTTGGAGAGAGCCTATCAGCGCCTCAGGCTATTTCACTGCCACTGCCTTTTGTTGCAACCTTAAACAGCCATATTTGTCACTCCTGCAGTAAGAGTGGTCCCTCAGATGAGAAGGAAAACGCCACAGCCAGGGCATTGGACATGTCTCTGAAGTACAGCTTCGTCACCCCTCTCACCTCCATGGTGGTCATCAAGCCTGAGACTGAGGATGGAACAGACAGCCCTCTCATTGCAGACAAGCTGACTGAAGGTGAAGATGGAAATGAACGTTATTAGTATTATTATTATTATATTATGAACCTGCACCACTGGCTGTTGAATTGATATTTTCCAACATTATTTCTCTTTGCTCGACTATAACAGTGGTGGTTCGTGCTTCACTGTGAACTGTGGAAAGTAATAAGCTGTTGTTTTCTTTTATTTGGCAGAACAAAGACAAGCGGCAGAAAGAAGAGGTGAAACGGTCATACGTTTTTACCATAAAGCAAAAAAGATTTCTAGATTTATGTTAATGGACTGCACCAACTAACTTGGTTTTATCATTCCTGTATATAGGGTATTACCACACGCCTTCAAGCCCTCCAGTGTACGGTTTCTATCGTCTACCATCACCAACATATTTTGGTCAGTCATTTTTTGTTTTTCTCATACTGTGTGTTATTTGATGCTTTGTGAAAGTTTATTTACAGACATACATGTTCCTCAGAAGCTGACTTTAGTCATCCTCTGCGAAGGAGCTTGGCTGCTGTCTCTTAGCAGTGTTGTCTGTCCTCTACTGTTATTGTGATCATTTGCAGTGGATGGAGATCCTCATTTCATGATAGAGCTGCCAGAGAAAGAAGACGCTCTGTGCTTCAACATAAACGACAAACCAGGAACCATTTTCTCTCTGGTTAAAGACCCAGAATCAGGTCAGTCCTGAGTCCTGATCATCATCAAGACTACCTGGTCTCCTTCTTTTTGACTAATATTTGAATATTTATATGACTGAACATATCGTTTCCCTCAGGTATTTTGGTCAACGGCCAGATAATCGGAGACAAGAAAATCCCTCCTGATGGTCAAATTAACACGTATTTCTGGCGGTTTGGCATCGTCCACCAGACTCTGGGGGTGAGGCTGGAGGTGAGCACTCGTGACATCTCAGTGTTCCAGGACAGCAAATGGGTCAAACTGCTGTGGTCGGACTCTGCCTCTCTCAAAGGACTCAAGTGAGCGGCTGCACCATCACTTTCTCTTAGTGAGAGAAACATTTTCCTTTAACCAGTTCAGAATAATCTCCTCCTCCTCCTCCTCCCACAGTGTGGATCTTCTTGTGACCAAGGATCGCAGCCTGACGGTGACTCTGAAAGATTCGGTCAAGTTTGTCATCCTGCTACACAAAGTGTGGGAGAAGCATCCGTACCATCGGGACTATTTAGGTTTCTACACAGTGGACAGTCATCTCCTCCCCTCTGGTGTTCACGGCCTGCTGGGTACAAACATGACACTCTTAGCAGGAAGTAGATCATCACATGGTTTAAGATTATAGCAGCTCAAGAGTTATCCTGGTTATTCTGACATCCCTTTGTCAAGCACGTCAGAGAACTACAGTGGCTCAGCCCTAAAAAAGATGTTGACCTTCTTTGTTTGGGTAGTGAGTTTCTGCTTTAAATACTAAAAAGCACACTCCGACTGGTTTGTCTGTTTGGGCGACTGTAGAAACATGGTGGTGCAAGATGGTGGCCTCCATAAAGCAAGAAGCTTAGACTTACGGACAGTAGATTTAAGTTCTGACAATACACACTACCAAATGTAGTTTCCCTTCAAAGGGTTCGAGAATATTTACTCATTTATGAATCGGCTTGTCCTACAGGTCAGTTCTACCACGGGATTGAATATGAGGTGTCTGAGCTGCGTCCAGGTGAAGTCCCAGAGAAACCGGACGCCACCATGTTTGTGAAAGGCCAGCAGCTCAATGTGACCAGGTACATGCCTCAGATTGGTGGTTCCCAAACACTGAGTCGAGACCCACAGATGGGTTGCAAGAGATTTAGCCAAAAGGTCGCTATATTCTGTTTTAATCCAGTTTTTTTCCGTCCACAGAGGCTGGCAGAGAGACTTCAGGAACGACGTGAAGAACGGGGAAAACGTTCCCTGCTGGTTCATTCACAATAACGGAACCGGCCTCATCGATGGAGACGCGACAGACTACGTTGTGTCAGGACTTTTCAAAACTGTCTAAAACCAGGTTAAACATCGTTACCTACCGAAGACGTCATCAAAATGTAATGAAATGAACATTTCATATGTCGATAAAATTTCTCCGTTATCCGAGTCATAATCTTCTTCAATAATTAGCTGTAGGCGACAGGACAGAACAGCACATTATGTAAAGAGAAACATTTTTGGAAATATGAGAATGGGAAGAATAGTGAAAGGCCCCATTCACACCTGGCATTAAACCCTAACCCATACCCATGCATTGAGAGCAGATTGTTATCCAATCTGCCAAACCACTTCGGGAGGTGGTTGAAGAACGGAAGTGTAAATACAACGATTCTCCGATGCTGGGGAAGATCAGATAGCAATCAGATCTTGATGTGGACACCGAACGACGCATGTTAATACCAAATTCAAACTCAATTCAAATTCATCTCATTGTCGGCTTCACGACAAAAAATCCTTGTTCTTCCTTTTCACATTTGTTGTGGGAATACTTGAATGTTTTGTGACAAATGCTGTGGCTCTGCTCTCGATGCTTACATTTAAATCCCTTTCTTTCGCAGTGTGGGCCAATGATTAAAACAACCACTGAAAGACAAATGCCAATGTAGTGGGAAACTCATTCCTCGATGGTCAAAGATAAAATTTCTCTGTGTTCCAGGTGTCTCTTTGTCACTCTTTTACTCCACAAACATTCTTCACGTGACGTGTCGAGAAGATGATTTGTGGAAATGTTAGCGGTGACGTGCTAAATGCATAACGTAGCGGGCAAGTCAGGACTGGCTGCACCCACACACACAATGTATGGGAAAACCACTTCACCCAAAATCTATCTGTAAGGCTGACCGTTAGTCAGATCGAAGATTTTGGATATGGGTTGAGCATGGCTCGATGGTGTGCATCCTTGATTTTCACTTTCGCTGATTTGTCACGCTACACCAGGCAGCAGCTCATCAGCAGTAGCTGCGCTGTGTGGAGCGAAGAGGGTGGGGGTGAAGAGGCTGTCGGCTCACGGTGGGTGAGACATTTTGACACGGTTCACCGCCGAACATGGTGTTATACTGAAACAACGAGGTGTCCAGTCACCAATACGCGAGCACATGTTTATTTTGCATTAGCATGCTACTACTTTTGCGGCTAACATGACGAACCTGTTTCCAAAGTTAAGCTAGCGAGGCCACAATTAGCATTAGCGTAACCCTGGATTTCCACTGGACGCGTTACGCGCGGTCGCCGTTGCTGATCGCTTCCGTTCTAATCAATGACAGCATTTCCACCGGACGCAAGAAGAAGAGTTAAAGAAGCGTCTTTCGATACATAGCAGTTCTATTCTTGCCGTTGCTGCTGCTGAACCGTGTAAAAATCTCAACAGAGCAGATCGCACCAGACAGGAAGTCCGACAGAGACTCAAAGTAAAACACTTCCGCCCCCCCCCCCTTTCGAAATAAAACACAATATGCAGGTCATATAGCCTATCACCACCTAACATCAACATTACGCCGTGACCGTTGCTACCAGGTCAACGGTCAGTTAATCAGAGCGTCTCGGAGAGTCATAATGTACGACGAGAGACCGTTAAAGTGGAGTTGAAGTGGGGAAACATAAAATCATTTATGACACCAGATCAACAGTTCTTCCACGTCGGAGAATGAATGTTGTTGTTTCCTTTATACGCTCAGTCTATCGTGGGATCTCACAAACTCGTTCGAGATTATCAGGCGATCTTCTGTGTATACCACTGGCTCCCAAGGCCGCTGCTGGAACGCGCCCGGTGGGGATTGACGCCGGGCAGAGGTCGAAGCAGAACCGCAGCACGTAACGTGTCCAGTGGAAATCCGGGGAAGTGCTAACATAATACAAACACTGTGCAACCTCATAGTGTAGCTAGATGTTGTGAGCGTCAGCCCGGTGGCGTGGCTAATCGAAAATGGAAACATTTGCGTTGTGCCTAATGAGGTTGCACAGTATTTATATTATGTTGGCCTTTACGTTCCTTATAATGCATGGGACCGTAACTATGTTCCCAGGTCCTATGTTCCCCGGGTCCTAGGTTCCCCGGGTCCTATGTTCCCCGCTTAGTTATGTGACCGGGGAACACAGGACCCTTTCTCTAAAAAAGGGTTCTATGTTCCATGTTCAATAAATGCGTTGTTTGCCAAATATCCGAAAAATACATTTTAAATCCAATATCTGCTGCCGACACCAATGTTGAGACGATAATATTGCGCATCTCTAATTTATATCGAGTTAAATGAATGAAAAAAATAATATTGACTTACAGTGAGTGGTTTCACCCAGTGGTGAAACCTTGGTACTGCAATAAAAAAAACAAAAAAAACAAAGCACAAACACATAAATGGCTGTTTAATCATGTTGCCGTCATTCTTTTGCTCTTTTTGGAAGTAATAATGTAACAATGGACTTGTTGTTGTGTTGTGAATCGTTTTATTGGATCCACGGTTGTTGTTGTGCAATGATGCGTCAGCATTTCTACCTCAGGGTCTCCAGAGCACAGAGCTCAGGTCTGTATGTCAACATACACACACACTTTCTGACCCTCCCCCTGGACAGAGAGCTTTTTTCCCCCTCAGTACTGAAGTCAGTTAGTGTTCAGTGGACGTTTGGTCATGTCTGGACTGCTGCGTGTTCATCTGCTGCTGCTGCTGTCGGGCTGCGTCTGCCTCTGGCTGCCCAGTCTGAGCCGGGCAGCTCTGGTCATCTCTGAGGACCATGAAGCTCCACAGGTGAACTCACTCACACACACACACACACACACACACACTGATCTTTTTGTTCCCTGACTTTAATCCAAACCTTTTTCAGAAATTGAGTTTAACTCTGTCCCTATTTGTTTTTAGCGAGTACTTTCCAGGACCAATTCCCTCAAAGTCAAGGACTTAAGATGGGAGGGCGACTTGTCAACAAGTGATTGTCTTTCAAGCAGCTGAAATATGAAAGAGCTTGTTTTCAAACGCTACGATTCATTTAATTATCGATTAATAATTAATGAATCTTTACAGCCCATAATTACAATTAGTAAAATATTTCACTATTACATTTACTGCAGTTTAACTGTAGAGTGTGGGTGTGTTTGTCTTGTGTGGGGGCGTCATGGCCGTTGAACTCACTCTGCTGTGTTTGCGCTTCAGGCGACGAGAGGAGCTGCCAGGTCACTGCAGGTATTTGATAGAAACGCATTCACACACAGAAATTCAGTTGGCTTAAACCACAATATTGTAAATAAACTGAAAAATACTCAAATACTTCGTTTTTCCTTTGTTTTTCTTACAGAAAAGAAGCGCCAACGAGGCTACGGTAAGATAATTTTGCTTGATGTTCATGTCGGGACTCTTGTGTCACATATGAAGTTTCGAGGCGATCGATCAATGTATGGCGAAGTTATGGGGCGCTTCCTGTTTCATGGCGAATGGATGCAATTCACCAAATCTGAGAAAACCTTTGATGCATGGATAAAAAAAATTATGCATTTTTTATGTTGGTATTTACGAAACGTGCAAATCACCAAGATATATTGTGAGCTTTCCACTCACTGGGGTTCCGGAAGGACGACGAGATGGCTGAGAGTGAGTAAATTGACCAGTTTATTGCAACAGAAATAACCAAAACAAACAAAGGTAGACAGAGTTGCTGCGTCCGCGCTCTGCTGCGCTTTCTCCGCAAATGTTCACTTTTCTTCTCTCCGTCTCTCCGTCTCTCTCTCTCTCTCTTTCTCTCTGTCCGTGTGTGGACCCAGCCTACTGCAAGAGACCAGAACCAGGTTACAAACGTGCTTATATAGCTGACTGATTATCTGATTCTGTCCAGCTGTCTGATCACCGGCTGAGCCACTCCTCCCTTCTCTCCAGCAGCCGTCGCTCTAACCAAGCCCCACTGCCACATATATATATATATATATATATATATATATATATATATATATATATATATATATATTCAATGGCTTTAATGGCTAGAAAAACATCTGTGTCAGACTCTGGTATCAGCACTGGTTTTTGCTGAAAGACACATTGACATTGAAGCATTTAGGATTTTCAGCTTTTACCCAAAGTGACTTCCAAACAGGAAGAAACTGCATAAAAGAAGTCTTGGAAAGAAATCCACTAGATAGGAAGTGAGTGGACTGACAGAGGGTGAGGGTGCCGGGGTGGATCCAAGTGCAGAAGGAGATAAGGGTTAAGGTAAGTGCTAGGGCAGACAATGCTCTTGGTACACCCCTGTTCTGGTGGCACTCCGTAGGTCATTCTACCAGCGTGGAAAGACACATGAAGTAATCGAGGGGCAACATAAGCCTTTATACCCATGAAGGACTTTGTAGGCTAGCATCAGTTATTTGAATTGGACGCGGGCGGCTAACAGTAGCCAGTGGAGCTCAGTTAACAGAGGGGTGTGGCATGTGCCCTTGTAGGCCGATTGAAGACCAGGCGCGGCCACCACGTTCTGGACCATCTGTAGTGGTTTCACAGCACAAGTCAGGAGACCTGTTATCAGGGCGTTGTAGTAGTCAAGGCAGGAGACGATCAAAGCCTGTGCTAGGATCTGGGTAGCTTGTTGAGTTCAGTACGGTCTGATTTGTCTTATATTGAATGCAACACATGGTACAGAGTCCTCTCTAGTTAAAAGGTCCTGAGATTGACTGACCAGAATGCAAAATTGTCTTTGCTGAGCAGCCAACATGTTGTGTCCATGTCCTGCTCCTTCTGCGTCAGGTGGAGGTTCACAGCGTCACCGTGGACTGCACTGTGACGTCTCGTTTCGCCCGCACCGTCATGACGTCCGTGGCTCTGAACAAAGCAAACACCTCGCAGGAAATCTTCTTTGAAGTGGACCTGCCCAAGACGGCCTTCATCACCAACTTCAGCATGTCTGTGCCTCTACACACTCTAAACTTCCACTGTCTCCACACTCGCAGAACTTTTCTTCCTGAAAACAAGCTGAATTTTATTGTCTTGTGGCGTCTTTGTCCGTCTTTGTGCCTCGCAGGGAAATTGAAGGTCGGGTGTATGTTGGGGATGTGAAGGAGAAAGAAAAAGCCAAGAAACAGTACGAGAAAGCTGTTTCCTCTGGACAGACTGCTGGACTGGTCAAGTGAGTCGGTCAAGATGAAAATGAATTTAAATTGATCATTATGTGTGAATGGTTGTTTGTCTCTCTCTGTTTTGGCCCTGCAATAAACTGGCAACCTGTCCACGGTGTGAGCCTTGCCTTTTGCCCGGTGTTCCCAGTGGCCCTCGTGTGGAGGATGAAACGGTAGAAAATGAACGAATGAAACCGACACAGTGATCATGACTGTGTTTTATTTCAGGGCCTCTGGGAGAAAGATGGAGAAGTTTTCAGTGTCTGTCAACATCGCAGCTCAAAGTAACGTGACCTTCGTTCTGACCCACGAGGAGCTGCTTCAGAGGAAACTGGGCCAATATGAGATTCTAACACGAGTTAAACCCAAATCACGGGTGCAGAAATTCCAGGTGTGTCTCTGCTCGTGATTCAAATCTCACGCTGAATTCATTCACAATGGTCACTTTAAGACTTGATAGTGGGTGGACCTAACACTTGTTGCTAGTGGTAGCCAGCTAGGTTAGCAGGGCAGTGTCCGTCATGGCTAATTACGCAGCAAGAGTTGCTAACGTTGCTATAGTTGTTGGATAAAACATTTTCTGACAACAAACCTCAGTCATGGTGTTTTAGCCCGATATTTATCGTGATTTGATTAACTTGACCTGATCAGCTGACACTCACTGGAAAGTTGTGCTAAACACAACGTGAGCAAAGCAAAACAACGGACCCACAAGTTTCTGGTTATACCGCCACTAAGCGTCACAGGGGTTTTATTTGTTTCTGTGTTGAAACAGATCATGGCAAACATCTACGAGCCACAGGGCATCTTGTTTGTTGATGCACACGCAACCTTCCTCAGCAATGACCTGCTCCCCCTGGTGGAGAAAACTGTCACAGACAAAAAGGTGAGCAATAAGAAAGGCCTTCAAATATTCATGGTTGTTCATTAGTTTCCTTTAATTTTGTCTTCACATTTACTACGTTTTGTGTTCATGTCCTCCTCAGGCACATATCTCCTTCTCACCAACGATGGAGCAGCAGAGGAAGTGTCCAGACTGTGATGGAACGCTCATCGATGGAGATTTCATCATCAAATACGACGTAAACAGAGGAAAGAGCTTTGGGGACCTTCAGGTCAGCTGTCAAGCAACAATCTGTGATGACATGTAACTGTAGAGCGAGGTTTGCTGTCAGAGCCATGATGGCTGACAAAGCTCCTGAAAAAATTAATGGTACCAGTGCCAGTTTGAGGTTCTCTGTGCACTTTACATTGATAGAGATTGAGCAAAGTCTCACAGAACCTGACAAACTGAATATATCTGAACATTATTATATCTGACGTTATTCCAGACCTGCATCGCTGTGACATCTTCAGCTTTCTAATAAACTCTCCCTCATTCTACACTGGAGATCATCACAATAAAAGCATGCAAAATAAACATGCCCTGAACTTTGTCAAAAAACATTGAGGTTTTATTCAAGTGTAACTAAACCCGTTCTTCAGAGGCTAACTCCACCCAACGTCATTTTAATTCTTATATTTGGGACTCTGGAGGCCTCACTCATGTTTCTGTGGTCCGCCTCAGTCTAAGTACAGGAGATAAAACACTCGATATTGACTTCCGCACTCATTGTTAAGTCACAATGAGACATTCCTGGAATTGTTGTCTCGCAGAGCTCCGCTTTGTCCCTAAAAAACGCGAGAGTGCAGGCGAGGGCAATAATATCCGGAAGATCTGAAGTCTGCAAAGTGTTCTATTCTTGTCTGCACAGTGCAGCACAGAGTTCTACACAAACTGTTTACGTAACCGGACCGGGTTTTTTCAGAGATCTCGATGAGCCCGAGATTACGATAAAACACATCGTTCTCAGCAGTGGCTGAACTGTTGGTTTTGAACCTTCAGGGCTTCATAAACAAGGTAATGACGCAGACAACACTAAAAAACAGCGCTAATTGGAACGTCCGGTCTAGGTCCACTTTAAGGTATTTTTACCAAAGCATGTCACAGACATGTCCATTAGGACACCAGGGAACTCTGTTAACTTGTAGAAATAGAGTTTAATATGTCTACTTTAACCTCTTCTTCCCTGACCCTCTTTTTGGAGTCCCTGCTCGAAAATGACATGCCCAAACTAAATAGAGTAAACCTCTGCAGTTACAAGCTCAATGTGGTATCAGATAACACTTGTGAGATTCCACCAGAGGTGTACGTTTCACTGTAGATGCCACTGTGTCAGAGTAAATGCACATGGAACACAGCATAACTGAAGGACTTTTTTTTTCTCTCGCCTAAAAAAATATTGCATTTTAAAGCAAATAACACCTTTAAAATATGCAGTAGGAGCTTAAAAACACATGGAGGTCATGTAACAACATGTGGACATGAGCTGTGTAAAGTCTGATGCTGCTGAAATTAAGCAGAGTGAAATTACAGAGGTTTTAGTAAAGAGATGTCTGGGCGTTCTCACTTTTGGCTCAGCTTGGCACCATCTGTGCCATTTGAGATTTCTTAGGTACCAAATTATTAAAAACCCATTTAATTTTATTTACATGTCAATATTGGTCTAAAAATTACTTGTTTTGAAATAAAAAAATAAATAATCGAGTGTGCGGTGCGTATAACAACTCTGCAGCTCTGCAGCACCTTCAGTTACGCAGCGCCATAGCTCTGGCTTACCTTGGTCAATTAGGGTGATTGACAGCTCATTTTAAACCTCTAAACCGGTAGCTGAGTTTCTGACCTTTCTGTGGGTATGCAGCATGTCTGTGTTTGTTAAAGTTAGATATGGTTTTATGACGCTTTTGTCGCTGCGTCTGACGCTGCCCCCGATCCCGGGGGCAACCGTGAAGAAGAGGTTCAACAATTTGTTTGTGATTCTCTTTCCCTCAGATTGTGAACGGGTATTTTGTCCACTTCTTTGCGCCTCCTGACCTGCGCAGAGTCCCTAAAAATGTGGTATTTGTAATAGACATAAGCGGATCGATGCATGGGAGAAAGATGGATCAGGTGAGCGACTGCTGAGGCGACTGTAAAAATATCAACGCACACACTTGTACCTCTGACCTTTGATCTCTGACCCTTTCTAGACACGAGAGGCGATGTTGCAAATCGTCAAAGACCTCCACGAGGACGACCACTTTGCCCTCATCAAGTTTGATGACACCATTTACACCTGGAGGGACTCACTCAGCAAAGCAACCAAAGAAAATTTAACTGAGGCCATTAAATATGTGGAGGGCCTCCAGAGCGACGGAGGTCAGTTTAGAAATATGACTTGGGCTCCAAACGCTGTCCTTCTGTGTCACAAACAATATATTTTGACTCTCGATTGCATGTTTTACTTTCAGCGACCAACATCAACGACGCAGTGTTAAGAGCGGTGAACATGCTGATCAAAGACAGGCAGGAGAAGAAGCTCCCTGAGAGGAGCTTTGATATTATCATTTTACTGACTGATGGGATGCCAAATGATGGTGAGTAACTGGAGTTTGTACGTGAATACTCACATTTTAATGATGAGCTTTATGGACCTTAGTTTAGAAGTAACTAAGTAAGGACTTTCTTATTTTTGTGTGGCACAACTAGCATTCACGTCCTTCACGTATCACAAAGGAACACTTTAAACTATTGCTCTTAAGCCACTTTGCTCGTGCTTTGCTTGTGGACGGTTTAATGAATTCAACGAAATAAAGAATGAATAAAAGTAGGCAATATCATAGGACTGCAATGATTAAACTCGAAAAACTCTGCCTCGAATATTATTTTAATTTCTATCTCGTGCAGCCTGTTCCACAGGCGCAGGGATCATTGTTCCACACGGGCCGTTTTAGCAGACGCACACCCGGATTTCAGCTGTCGCGATGGCGGAGACGGAGAGTGAAACAGGCCGTAAAACTGGCGTACCACAACAGCACGTCCTCAATGATTCAGCATCTGAGCCGAGAGTATCCAGTCGCTAATGCTAACGTAAACGTTGATGTTAGCCGATTTAATGTAGCTTACTAGGGCTGCAGTTATCGAATAGTTTCGTAATCGAGTATTCTGCCGAGTAATCAGATTTTTTTTTTTTTTATTAAAAAGAAACAATAATAATAGTTTTGCATTTTCCATCTGCGATTAATCGAATAATAATTGTTCGAATACTCACACAACTATATCAACTGTAACTTGGGACACAAACTTAGACCAAAAACAACACTTGATCGTAATTAGCTGTGTGTTTACCAGCAGCATCGATCAGTCATCTTCTGTATCTTCTGTTATCTGTAGGTCGTACCTATGTTTCCCGGATCCTATGTTCCCCGGGTCCTATGTTCCCCGATCGGGGAGCATCGGACCTTTTTTTAAAAAAAGGGTCGATGTTCCCCACTTTGTGGAAGCCTGGGTGTGGAGCTCCAGGGTAAAGGGGTAGGGGTAGGTTAGGGTTAGGGTTAGGGTTAGGGTAAGGGTAAGGGGTAGGGTCCTATGTTCCCCGGGTCCTTTTGGGTGAACAGCGGGGAACATAGAACCCTTTTTTAGAGAAAGGGTCCTATGTTCCCCGCTTTGTATGAGACCGGGGAACATAGGACCCGGGGGAACGATTTTCGCGAGATGTTTTCTTCATCCAAAAGGGGGCATAACAGAAAATAATTGAGAAGCACTGGATTAGACCAAGTGCTGACTACGCACAAGATGCCTGTTTCTCTAGAAGTTAGAGCTTAGATTGGGCCCAAAAAATCAGGCCCGACCCGAGCCTGTGCACGTTTTCTCCGAGCCCGACCCGGACCCGACACATTAACCGTAATTGAACGCATATGTTGCTAATGACGATACACTTCCTGGTTTTTAAATGACGCGTTCACGGCTGCAGGTTTTTACACCTTCACACAATACGACGTGCTATACCATACACACGGACACGACGAGGGAGAAAAAATACAAATGCTTGATCAAGGGCCTGACCCGAGGATAGTGGCGGGAAATATTGGTCGGGCTCGGGAACGGAATCTAAACTCTACTAGAAGTTGTGTTATCTTCCAAATGTGCTGTCCTAAACCTACCAAACAACTGACTTCAAGTGGAAGCCTTAGACAAATATACATATATATATATGTATATGTAGGATTTTAAACCGTTGTATGTTGTATCTGTGACTTTAAAGGAGAGTCAAACACTCAGAATATCCAGGAGAATGTGCGCTCTGCAACTGGAGGGAAAATGTCTCTGTTCTCTCTTGGATTTGGTAACAGCGTGGATTACGCTTTCCTGGACGTGATGAGCAAACAAAACAAAGGGCTCGCCCGCAGAATATACGAAGCTTCAGATGCAACGCTTCAACTCCAGGTGAAAGCTTTAGAATATGATTAATAGTTTTCTCTTCATTGTGGACAGTGCTTTATGAGTCACTTGTCAAGGTTGAAGCCTGTCAAGGAAACCGTTTGAAAGATGTGCAATAAACTGTATGTTACATTTCTACCAATAACTTATCCAAACACCATCAAGTGGGCACTGGCCTTAGTTATTTACCTGCTCATGTTGAAGCCTGTCAAAATTGTTGGACAGTTTTGCAAGTACAGGTACCTGGCCAATCACAAGACAGTTGAGAAAGCTGTCGTTGGCTGGCCAATCACAACACAGTCTGTCTTCTGGGGTGAGATTTCAGTCTGAAACAGCGCGGCTGACTAGAGCTTCAGTGAGGAGAGATTTTGATCGGCTCGTTTGAAGCAGCTAGGAGGTTTTTGACCATGAAAACAAGTTAATGTATGTAAGTAGACCTCCATAACTCACATATATGTGCGACAGGACCACTCTATGGGAGCTTTAATAAACACAGAGTTACCAAATAAGGAAGTAGCAGACCAGCAGTGAAATCTATATGTCAGTAAAAATACTTTATTATCTCTTTAAATCACATTGTACCAGCTTCGTCACCTTCATCCACAATTAAAAACATCTGTAAAAACCTGTGTACAAACTTTGTGTGCGTGCTTTTATTTCAGGGTTTCTATGATGAAGTTGCCAGTCCTCTGCTTCTGGAGGTGGACCTGCGTTATCCTGACAACACAGTGGATATGTTGACCACAAACCACTTCAGCCAGTTGTTTAACGGCTCAGAGATCGTGGTGGCTGGTCGGCTGACCGACAACGACCTGGACAACTTCATGGTGGACGTGATGGGTCAGGGGGTGAGAAGAAGAAGAAGACAACTGCAGAAATGACTGCTGTGTCTGTTATTTACTTTGGTGACGTCATTTATTCCCTGTAGTTTGAGGAGGAGTACAAAGCACAGGGTCTGGCCAATCCTGTGAACTGGACCGACATATACCCAGATGAGGAGTACATCTTTGGGGATTTCACAGAGCGTCTGTGGGCCTATCTGACCATCCAGCAGTTACTGGAGACGAGGTATTATTGAAATAATTAAAGGTCTCTACCAATAAAATTTATGTCTGCTTGAGTCCATGATGGCTCACGAACGTGTCGCCACTTTCTTAAAAAATCAGACTCTCGTGCACCGAAGTCCACGGAGAAAATCAATGATTTTACATCAGAGCACAGAGGCATTATTGATCATGTCAAATTTTGGTCAAAAAACATTAAAACTTTTTGTCAAATGTTGGACGACATACTATAGGATGACTTTTCTGTCAAATTTTGGACAATTATTTATTTATTTATTTTGTTGTTTGTCAAATATTGGACATGTTTTTTTTTTGACAAATTTGGGACAAAATTTTCTTTTTTTTCCTTTTGTCAAATTTTGGAGAGAGCCTATTAGTGTCTCAGGCTGGTTCACCGCTATTTCACTGCCACTGCCTTTTGTTGCAACCTTAAACAGCCATATTTGTCACTCCTGCAGTAAGAGTGGTCCCTCAGATGAGAAGGAAAACGCCACAGCCAGGGCATTGGACATGTCTCTGAAGTACAGCTTCGTCACCCCTCTCACCTCCATGGTGGTCATCAAGCCTGAGACTGAGGATGGAACAGACAGCCCTCTTATTGCAGACAAGCTGACTGAAGGTGAAGATGGAAATGAACGTTATTAGTATTATTATTATTATATTATGAACCTGCACCACTGGCTGTTGAATTGATATTTTCCAACATTATTTCTCTTTGCTCGACTATAACAGTGGTGGTTCGTGCTTCACTGTGAACTGTGGAAAGTAATAAGCTGTTTTCTTTTATTTGGCAGAACAAAGACAAGCGGCAGAAAGAAGAGGTGAAACGGTCATTTGTTTTTACCATAAAGCAAAAAAGATTTCTAGATTTATGTTAATGGACTGCACCAACTAACTTGGTTTTATCATTCCTGTATATAGGGTATTATACAAGCCCTCCAGTGTACAGTCACTATCTTCCACCATCACCAACATATTTTGGTCAGTCATTTTTTGTTTTTCTCATACTGTGTTATTTGAATGCTTTGTGAAAGTTTATTTACAGACATACATGTTCCTCAGAAGCTGACTTTAGTCATCCTCTGCGAAGGAGCTTGGCTGCTGTCTCTTAGCAGTGTTGTCTGTCCTCTACTGTTATTGTGATCATTTGCAGTGGACGGAGATCCTCATTTCATGATAGAGCTGCCAGAGAAAGAAGACGCTCTGTGCTTCAACATTAACGACAAACCAGGAACCATTTTCTCTCTGGTTAAAGACCCAGAATCAGGTCAGTCCTGAGTCCTGATCATCATCAAGACTACTTGGTCTCCTTCTTTTTGACCAATATTTGAATATTTATATGACTGAACATATCGTTTCCCTCAGGTATTTTGGTCAACGGCCAGATAATCGGAGACAAGAAAATCCCTCCTGATGGTCAAATTAACACGTATTTCTGGCGGTTTGGGATCGTCCACCAGACTCTGGGGGTGAGGCTGGAGGTGAGCACTCGTGACATCTCAGTGTTCCAGGACAGCAAATGGGTCAAACTGCTGTGGTCGGACTCTGCCTCTCTCAAAGGACTCAAGTGAGCGGCTGCACCATCACTTTCTCTTAGTGAGAGAAACATTTTCCTTTAACCAGTTCAGAATAATCTCCTCCTCCTCCTCCTCCCACAGTGTGGATCTTCTTGTGACCAAGGATCGCAGCCTGACGGTGACTCTGAAAGATTCGGTCAAGTTTGTCATCCTGCTACACAAAGTGTGGGAGAAGCATCCGTACCATCGGGACTATTTAGGTTTCTACACAGTGGACAGTCATCTCCTCCCCTCTGGTGTTCACGGCCTGCTGGGTACAAACATGACACTCTTAGCAGGAAGTAGATCATCACATGGTTTAAGATTATAGCAGCTCAAGAGTTATCCTGGTTATTCTGACATCCCTTTGTCAAGCACGTCAGAGAACTACAGTGGCTCAGCCCTAAAAAAGATGTTGACCTTCTTTGTTTGGGTAGTGAGTTTCTGCTTTAAATACTAAAAAGCACACTCTGACTGGTTTGTCTGTTTGGGCGACTGTAGAAACATGGTGGTGCAAGATGGTGGCCTCCATAAAGCAAGAAGCTTAGACTTACGGACAGTAGATTTAAGTTCTGACAATACACACTACCAAATGTAGTTTCCCTTCAAAGGGTTCGAGAATATTTACTCATTCATGAATCGGCTTGTCCTACAGGTCAGTTCTACCACGGGATTGAATATGAGGTGTCTGAGCTGCGTCCAGGTGAAGTCCCAGAGAAACCGGACGCCACCATGTTTGTGAAAGGCCAGCAGCTCAATGTGACCAGGTACATGCCTCAGATTGGTGGTTCCCAAACACTGAGTCGAGACCCACAGATGGGTTGCAGGAGATTTAGCCAAAAGGTCGCTATATTCTGTTTTAATCCAGTTTTTTTCCGTCCACAGAGGCTGGCAGAGAGACTTCAGGAACGACGTGAAGAACGGGGAAAACGTTCCCTGCTGGTTCATTCACAATAACGGAACCGGCCTCATCGATGGAGACGCGACAGACTACGTTGTGTCAGGACTTTTCAAAACTGTCTAAAACCAGGTTAAACATCGTTACCTACCGAAGACGTCATCAAAATGTAATGAAATGAACATTTCATATGTCGATAAAATTTCTCCGTTATCCGAGTCATAATCTTCTTCAATAATTAGCTGTAGGCGACAGGACAGAACAGCACATTATGTAAAGAGAAACATTTTTGGAAATATGAGAATGGGAAGAATAGTGAAAGGCCCCATTCACACCTGGCATTAAACCCTAACCCATACCCATGCATTGAGAGCAGATTGTTATCCAATCTGCCAAACCACTTCTTCCTTTTCACATTTGTTGTGGGAATACTTGAATGTTTTGTGACAAATGCTGTGGCTCTGCTCTCGATGCTTACATTTAAATCCCTTTCTTTCGCAGTGTGGGCCAATGATTAAAACAACCACTGAAAGACAAATGCCAATGTCGTGGGAAACTCATTCCTCGATGGTCAAAGATAAAATTTCTCTGTGTTCCAGGTGTCTCTTTGTCACTCTTTTACTCCACAAACATTCTTCACGTGACGTGTCGAGAAGATGATTTGTGGAAATGTTAGCGGTGACGTGCTAAATGCATAACGTAGCGGGCAAGTCAGGACTGGCTGCACCCACACACACAATGTATGGGAAAACCACTTCACCCAAAATCTATCTGTAAGGCTGACCGTTAGTCAGATCGAAGATTTTGGATATGGATTGAGCATGGCCCGATGGTGTGCATCCTTGATTTTCACTTTCACTGATTTGTCACGCTACACCAGGCAGCAGCTCATCAGCAGTAGCTGCGCTGTGTGGAGCGAAGAGGGTGGGGGTGAAGAGGCTGTCGGCTCACGGTGGGTGAGACATTTTGACACGGTTCACCGCCGAACATGGTGTTATACTGAAACAACGAGGTGTCCAGTCACCAATACGCGAGCACATGTTTATTTTGCATTAGCATGCTACTACTTTTGCGGCTAACATGACGAACCTGTTTCCAAAGTTAAGCTAGCGAGGCCACAATTAGCATTAGCGTAACCCTGGATTTCCACTGGACGCGTTACGCGCGGTCGCCGTTGCTGATCGCTTCCGTTCTAATCAATGACAGCATTTCCACCGGACGCAAGAAGAAGAGTTAAAGAAGCGTCTTTCGATACATAGCAGTTCTATTCTTGCCGTTGCTGCTGCTGAACCGTGTAAAAATCTCAACAGAGCAGATCGCACCAGACAGGAAGTCCGACAGAGACTCAAAGTAAAACACTTCCGCCCCCCCCCCCCTTTCGAAATAAAACACAATATGCAGGTCATATAGCCTATCACCACCTAACATCAACATTACGCCGTGACCGTTGCTACCAGGTCAACGGTCAGTTAATCAGAGCGTCTCGGAGAGTCATAATGTACGACGAGAGACCGTTAAAGTGGAGTTGAAGTGGGGAAACATAAAATCATTTATGACACCAGATCAACAGTTCTTCCACGTCGGAGAATGAATGTTGTTGTTTCCTTTATACGCTCAGTCTATCGTGGGATCTCACAAACTCGTTCGAGATTATCAGGCGATCTTCTGTGAATACCACTGGCTCCCAAGGCCGCTGCTGGAACGCGCCCGGTGGGGATTGACGCCGGGCAGAGGTCGAAGCAGAACCGCAGCACGTAACGTGTCCAGTGGAAATCCGGGGAAGTGCTAACATAATACAAACACTGTGCAACCTCATAGTGTAGCTAGATGTTGTGAGCGTCAGCCCGGTGGCGTGGCTAATCGAAAATGGAAACATTTGCGTTGT